>NC_088867.1:12550728-12589695 GCF_032884065.1 Artemia franciscana | reverse complement strand
GTGTCCCATATATCTTGAGAGAGCAAGTTTCGAGAATTGCCTGGAAAGACTTGTCTGTCAGAATATTGCGGCAGGAATACTTTCCCAGCACTTACCACTTTTCCATTTTCTGAATGCATACGTTTTTTTTTTTGGTGGGAGTAGCTTATATTCACAATTTAAATATCAAATATTGCTCACATAATTAGGGGTTCACTTGCAACTAAATGTACGTTGTAACTGAAAATAAAATCCGGATCCAGAACAAAACAAGACTTCTAAATTAGTTTTTATTAATTTTAGATGACAGCTGATGATAGTCTTTTGTTATTGCAAAGAAGACCATCATTCATTTGAAAAAAAACCTGACATAATTATCTTAAGAGAGTAAGGTTTGAAAATTACCTGGAAATAATTACCTGTTTGAATAGTGCGCCAGGGGTTCTTTTCTAGTACTTACTACTTTTCCATTCCATCAATACATACAGTTTTTTGGGAGGGGGTAGCTTATAATCAGAATTTAATTGGCAAATGGTGCTAAAAGAAAATAGGGGTAGGACACTCGCAACAAAATGCATGTTTCAACTGAAAAAAAAACCGATCCACGACAAAACAACACTTATAAAAAAAATTATTTATTTTTGATGATACCTGATGATAGTCCTGTTTTTATTCCAAAGGACACCATCATCCATTTGACAAAAAAGCCTGCCAAAAATATCTTGAGACAGCAAGTTTTGAGAATTGCCTGGAAAAGATTACCTGTTCGAATAGTTTGGAAGTGGTACTTTTCTAGTACTTACTACTTTTCCATTTTATGAATACATACTGTTTTTGGGAGGGGGATAGATTATTATTAGAATTTAATACACTTATATTGTTCACATAAGTGAGGGAAAAACACATACAACTAAATGCACGTTGAAACAGAAAAAAAAAACAGATTCAGGACAAAACAACACTTCTAAAAAAATTTCTTCTTAGAAGACATCTTATGATTCTCCTTTTTAATGGAAAGAAGATCATCATTTATTTGACAAGAAAGTCTGCCCCAAATATCTTGAGACAGCAAGTTTGGAAATTTACCAGGAAAGAATTATTTGTTCGAATAGTGCGGCATGGGTACTTTTCTAGTGGTTAGTAGTTTTCCATATTATGCATACATACTGTTGTTTGGGATGGGATAGCTTATGCTCAAAATTTAATTAGCAAATATTGATCATATAAATGGGGGTAGAACACGTATAACTAAATGCACGTTGTAAACTGAAAAAAACGATATCCCGCACAAAACAACACTTCTAACGAGATTTATTAGTTTCGGATGACACTTGATGATAGTTTTTCTTTATCGTAAACGAGGCCATCATCCATTTGACAAAAAAGCCTGCCCCAAATATCTTGAGACAGCAAGTTTTGAAAATTGCCTGGAAAGAATTACGCAGGGGTACTTATCTAGTTTATAAAAAAACTGTTCTTGGAGAGGGGGTAGCTTGTATTCAGAATTTAATCGAAAAATTTTGCTCACATAAATGGGAGTAGAACACATGCAACCGAATGCACGTTGCAACTAAAAAAAAAACAGATCCAGGACAAAACAACATTTCTAAAAAGTTTTTATTATTTTTAGCTGGCACCTGATGATAATCCTTTTTTTGAGGAATTTTATAGCACATTTTCATCAATAACAGAGGCGGAATCGGATTTTACATTAACAGATCCTGCAACACTTCTTATTGACTTTCTACCAGAAGACATTTCTAGATTTTATCGTTACAGAGGATCTCTTACAACTCCCCCTTTCAACGAAGTTGTTGACTGGATTGTAATGGAAGACACACTTCCTTTGTCGGAAGCTCAGGTATGAAATTTTCTTTCTGTTAAAGTTAAGAGCCGGACAAACGTAGCTTTTTTGGCAACAATTTACCAAACAAGTGCCGATTTAAAAAGTGGTATCAATTTGTGCTCGAAATTTAGGCACTGATTGACGAATAGGTGCCGAATTTCATCGTGATCATCAAACAAAAAATCTTTAACTGTTTCCTTCTCTTCAGCAGAAACATCAAAAGAAGCAAATAGTAGCAATAGTAATAAAATATTCAATATTAAAAAATCTTTCTGATTAATTAATGAAAAAAACTAAAATTCAATTAATTTTTTTTTAATGAAATGGAACTTTAAAAAGAATGAAAGAACTTAGTAATAGTAATGAAAGAAATCAGTTGATATCAATCATGCAGCTATTGATAACCTACAGTTAGCTATTGGTGTCCATGATGTTTGGTTTTGAGAATCTCGGATAAAGGGGATTGTCTTTGTACTGATATTGTTTGACCACTGAGCTGCTGAAATCGGTGCCCGAAAAAGCTACGTGTATCGGGCGCTTTAGGCCTAAAAAAAAATGGAATACAAAGAAAGTAAATAAATTTAAAATATCAGTTTAAAAAAACCTTGTTGTAGCACAGTGAATTGATACTCTGCTTGGTCCTTAGGGTCCGGGGCTCGATGCCCGCCACGGGAAGATTGGGCAACAAGCCTGCTACTTGTCATTTAAAAAAAATTTATCAACTTGAACATCTATTCATCGTGATCATCAAAAAAATATCTTTAACTCTTTCCTTCTCTTCAGCAGAAACATCAAAATAACTAAATAATAGTAATAGTAATAAATGGCTCAAGAGGGTCTTTACCCTTTTTTATAATAATAACAGAAATCTCAAAGATAAAAATGAAAAAAAAAATATATGGCACATGGAGTTAAAAAGGGGGTTAAACAATTGAAACCTGAGTTAGCCATTGAAAATGGAAACGAATGACGATACTTTCTTTTGATGCTTCAGTACTTGATTTTATTTCATAGAAATTTGTATTCATATTTTTATTCATTTTTACATGAATAAAATTTAAATTTTCATTTATATTTAAATATAAAAATCTACGATTTTTCAAGTCAGAAAAGAAGCAAATTTTTTGTAGAGTCAGGGAGAGATTCAGAAACATCTTCCCAAAGCATAGCCCAGAATCTAATTTTAGCGCTGATGTTTTCATTAATCTAGCTGGCTCTAATTTAATGAGGAAAATAAGGTTTACAAGCTTGCTTTAGGGCTTAGGGTAAAAGCACATTACGGATTTTTTTTATAACTTTTTGAATAAAACTTGTAAGAAATGATATGCTCAAAAGATTTATGTTGAAGTTTTCTTTTATTTAAGAAAGGTTCGGATGTCTTCTGTCATATTCACACGCTTTAAGTTAGAAAAGAAGGGAAAAGGGTATTACAATGATAGCTTATGTAATAATAACAGCTGGAAAAAAATTTCTAGCTCAGGGCTTTAGTGCAAAACAGATTCCACAAGAGAATTTTTAGAAGTTCGTACAAGGAATACAACCCCAAAAGCATTTCCAAAATAAATAAAAAAAAAGAGAAAAGGGTATGTCCAAAAAATGTATGTCGAAATTTTCTTTCAATTTGAAAATTTGTTTTACATTTTCTTTCGTATTAAATATAAACTAAATGTTTTTTGTCAATTTTATCTTTATGGAAATGTGAAACAATTTTTGTCGTATTTATTCATATTGCTCCGGTTGTCGAAAGACACGTGGCTTTCTCTACTAAGAATGAAACAACCAGAACAGCCCTGCTAACTAAGAAAAAGAAATATAAGTCCCAGTATCGAGAGCAGTAAAATATATCCATGATATCGAGAACTCTAGAGTCTTTTTTTATAATCCTGTTTTTACAAGTTGAGTGAGTTCGGACCTGTAAGTACATGTTCTTTTTAGATTAACAAGTTTGGTGAACTTCTGGACTCAGAAGGATCATCTATCAGATTCAACGACCGAGAGGTGCAACCTATTAAGGATAGAGAAATTTATAGGAGAAGTGGTAAAAAATATTCTACAAGAGATTGGTTTATGTTGCTTCAAAATAAATCAGGCTAAAATTATTCAATTTTTTAAGCTTATTTTCTTCTGTCATATATTTATTTATTAAAAATGCTCATTAAAAAAATTTATTAATCAATTGTTTTTGTTCTTACATTTGGCAAACTATTTCACAAAATGTTTAAAATTATTTCGTCTGCTTTGCCATAATAAGAGGATATCGTATTGGATACATTGTGGGTATTTTTTTTTTATTTTTTTTTTTGCACATATGGCACACCATAAACGTTTATTTATTATATGTCTCGGTCGAGCAAATTAAGAATAATTTGATGGTCGTTTCAAATTTTTTGTAAACCTCTTGGATCTGACACTCCATGACCGTTATTGATCAGCTGTGGTAAAGTATTAACGAATTGCAAAAAGCTGCAAACATTGACGAACTTCAGGAAAGGATATTAGCTGTTATAAAATCATTCATCGTGCAACTTCAGATGCTGCTTCAAGATAAGTCTGATTGGGATTCTTTTTGAATTTGAAAGTATAGCTTATATTGTCATACATATATTTAGTAAAAGTAATTATTAATTATTTCTAGCAGGTTCTTCTCTATTTTTACATTTAACAAACTATCGACTAAAACTGAAATAAACGCCTTCTAAAATGCCGAAAAAAGATAATATCATGCAATATTGTAAGGGCCAAAATTTTTTTAATACATATGGAAAACATGAAAGGTTCATTTATTATTTGCGACAAACAATAAATGACGTCAATGCTCGATTGAGACAACTAATCCGTCTCGATAGGGCATTTCGTATTCGGTGGACGGTTGTTCCAAATTACTTATAAGTTTCCTGGATATGACAGTTTGTGACTGCTGTTGATGAAACGGACTTAAAAAAGCTGTAAACAATATAGAACTTTCGGAAAGGGTACTATACATCATAAATCACTGGTCGCAGTCTAAAATTTAGGTTCAAAATAAATCATGTTGAAATTTAGCCATTTTTCATTCCAGAATATTGTTTATACTATCACATACTCATTTAAGAATAATGGTTGTTCCTAAGTTACCTACTAAACATTATTAATTAATATAAGCACACTATAATAAGTTCAAGACATTGATAAACTCTAAGGCACACAATATTGCTGCCTAATTAAAAAGCGAAATGAGCACAACACGTTATCCATTATTACTTTTAGTAACCAAGACACTTTGAATAGAAGGAGTTGTCGTAGAACATTAAAAAGGAGCTCATTAGATTGGAAATTGAAAGTTCTAATGATGTTTTAAGCAGTCAAAATATATAGTATTTTTTTTTTATTGAGAAAGTCGGGCCTGTTTGACCTTTAGTGTCCAAAAAGACGAAGGACGTCATGTGAACCATTCAGAGAATTAATCACAAAAATTTTTTCATAAAATGAGTTTTTTTTTAAATAAAGAGCTCCATTTAACCAAAAATGAGCAGAATTAAAGTCAAATAATCTTTCGAGCGTAAAATTGCCACAAATCAACATCGATAAACGGTGTGTTCAGTGAGTGTGCAAAGGGCAAATACCCCTCTGTCCCCTCCTCTAAAACCACCTGTGGGGAAAGGGGTGTAGAAAAACTTTTGAAAAGCTCGGCTTACTTAAAGTTGTTCAGCACCATCCGGCAGTTGCCCTGCCTGTTTGATACCCTCTGTTTGCTTAATGGGTTTTGTTGAACTTCAAGTTATGTTGACCACTCAAGAAATGCATTGAATTTGTTGTTGTGTTTTTGTCTAACTTCCCGGGCTTTATGAGGAGGATATTTAACTGACCAGAAGATAACTTGTTAATGCTCTAGCTGCCACAAATAATAGTATTAGTTAATATGACTACTAGTCCTACAACTAGTTCTGCTAATTGACATACTACTACTACTGTGACTACTATACAGCTACAGCTAATTGAATGAAGGTGATATTTTCAGGGAATATTGAGGGGGTAGGTTGAACTAAATCACAAAACGCTGTTTGCACACAGGTTGTCGAAAGGGTATATCAGCAATATCTTAGGAACGACCTGGTATGTAAAGTTGAAACTTAAAGGGAATGATTTTGAGGATGTTGGACTAACCAAGAGGCTATATATGCACTGCTACAACTTTTTTTTTACTACTATTACTACTGATACTGCTCCTACTTCCACAATCACTACTATTACTACTGCTGCTGCTAAATCCATGGCTGCTACTAATTCCACTCCTACTTCTGCTGCTGCTAAAACTATTGCTAGTGATGCTACTGCAAGTGGTATGAAGCTGAAGCTTTCGAACAGTGTCTTGATGGATGTTAACCACAGTATCCCATGAACGGCTTACATTATTAAGTTTGAACTTTCAGGGTATGTAATTTTGAACTGGTCAAAAGGTACTATATGTATACTACAAAATTACAAATAGAATTACTGTGAATAAAAGGGTATTAATTTGAAACTCTTAGAATATGTTTTGGATAGAGGGGGTGGTCCAATTAAACGATATAAGATCTATACATACATTTTTTCTAATAGACATACAAGCAATATCATAGGCATTTAGCACTATCTTAGAACTTTTTAAAGGAACTCGTTCGATTCTATTGCCCTTTTTAAGAGTCAAAAGGAATTGGAGGGCAAGGAGCCCTCCCTTCCTGACACGCCCACTAATTCTTCAAACACATCCAATGATAATTTCAAGATAGCCATTTTGTTCCGCATGTTTATATGTATACATATCTGTATTTAAAAGCCAGTAACCGAGCACACAGACAAAGACAGAAAGAATACAAAATTGAACAAATCAAACACTATACGTAATAAATTGAAATTATAACCTCCGTGCCTCTTAATTTCTATAAAACTTATCACTGCTATAATTAGTTATCTAGAAGTGGTCTCGAAATACCTAGGAGCCGTGGTACATCCCCACAAAAAATATATTACTTAAATTCTCCAAATTTATGGAATTACTCTGAAAGTGTCTCAGATCATCCCCATGCTCCCCACAAAAGCTTTAAGCAAACTGACTTTCCGGGTCAAGTTCATCTCATGAATCCCATTGTCTCCTACGCAATGACACATAAATTGCTCCTACCCCCACCAGCATTTCAGTGTTCTGTGGTAGGCTCAGTCTCGAGAGCTTCTCCATACACTACTTTAATCTGCTTACGAAATCTTAAAGTAAATAAGATAAAATAAGGTTCATTACTGAAAAACGGCTATCACAAGAACAAGTGGGCTGAATTCGCACTTTAGCGCCATTAAACAAAAAGAACCAAAACAAACAACAAGCCAGTAAATAATGGCATGTAGGGGCAAACAAATGAAAAATTTATAAAAAGGTCAATGTCAATCAGCAAAAATGTCAAATAATTAAGAACTCGTAAAATTAAAAACGGAAAAAAATAATTAAAACAAAAGGACAATTAAGATGTGCAGCTAAGAAATAGAAAGCTCAAAATTTGCAAAATGAAGATTAAAAATTTAAGGTAAAAACGGAGTGAGGGGGAGGAACGAGGGGATTCACTGATTTAATATGTTAACTATGCCCAAGGTGAAAGTTCTTCTATATGTTTCAGTGGAAACTTTTATTCGGGCAAGATATGTCAGCCTCACTCAACTTAGTTTCTGCTTGTTTTGAGTTTGGCTCAGTTATTTATTGTAGTTTTTTTTCGTTTTGGGTTTCATTCATTTATTTATTGTTATTTTTTGGTATTTTTACGCCTGGAAATATTTTGACTTTATTTGAGTTTATTTTTGGTGTAATGTAGCTCTTTGCTATTCTTCGAAAAAACTTATTGCATAGAAAGTTTTTTAAGTGAATCTTACGAATCACCCATTGAGTAGTGTGAGTTGAATACTCAATAGTCCACTCAATAGGATCAATTATCGAATGCTTTTATAAGATAATATTATTCCAAGTGTCTTAAATGCTAAAAAAAAATTAAGTTTTATGTAGGCCCTAGTAAATTTTGCTATGGGCAGTATATATGGTTGTGTAGAAATAGATACCGACAAAATCAAACAAATTGTCAAATCCTTATGGCTAGAGGACAGATACAGAAATTCATTATCAAAGATCAAAAATAACTTTTGAGGCGTAATTGCTAGGCTAAACTATCTTACACTCAAACCGAAGAGTCGTTTCGTATCAGATTATATAAAAAAAAAGCTTGTTTCAACTAAAAATAAGGAACAACACTATAACATAAAATTAAAAGAATTTTTTGTATACGAAGGGAGATGCCATCACCTCAACACTTCGCTCTTCACGCTTAAGTATTTCGGCTCTTTAAAAAAAGTTACTCATTGTTCTAATTAAACTACCTTTGTGTACCAGGAGTCGTTTCTAAGGAATTGGGTCAAAATTTAAACTTTACCGTAAAGAGCGAGGTGTGTAGGAGGGGCCATCGGCCACATATTCACAAAGATTTCTGTTCGCTTTAAATTTTAACGTTGCTACTTACTTTCAGTTGAGAAAGCTTTTTTTATTCAATTTCGGATCGTTTTCTTAATAAAGCCATTATATCAACCTCTACTTCCACTAAACAGTTCCCCTACTTATGGAAATATTTTCTGGGCAATTAAATCAACTTCTTTTGATATATTTAGTGATATAAAAATTCCGTTTTCTAGAGTTTAGTTACTATTGCGCTGGGTCATCCCTTACTTACAGTTCATTACCACGAACTGTTTGATACGATTCTCCTTAGCCAAGGCTCGTTAATAAATGGTGGTTGCTGTATGTTACCGTTATTACCGTTATTATATTTGTTTTTCACTTTGTTTGTGATTTCCTCGTTAGTTGCTCAGAGGTTACGGACTGTGATAGGCTACCCACATAAGAATGGTAAACAATATTTTTGAAATGATCAAAACTAATTATCTCTAAATTAGTTTTTAGTGTCTATTTGTGCTTACTCTGATTGAATAAAGGTTTTGGGTAAATTAGCTTCTTTGAATTAAAGATTTTAAATTACGCAATTTTAAGCTGGCTCTGGTAAAATCCATAAACTCTGGTATTTTGCGGTAAACTTGTAATTTTCTTTTGATAATTGTTAAATCACCTTTAAATTAGGTATTTAAATTCGGCACTGTTTGACTAATTACGGCTGAATCAATGAATGTCGGGAATTTTACCCTGGGCTTGTCTTTTCTAAGAGGATGCATATTTGATAGGCCACTTCTGGGGACCTATCTAATTGCACTTTTCAAATTGCGCATTTTAGGCTAACTCCGCCTCAGTCAACATTCTATGGTAACTTTGCAGTAGGCCTTTAATTTTCTATGGATAATAAATGTTCAATAAACCACCCTTTACGTTAATTTAAAAAAAAATGATTGTTCATTTGGAAGTAGAGAGCAAAGTTGAGCCCTAAAAGAGACAAAAATTTTCACTTGACCGAGTATGCAAGACGTATTTACAAAACTAACTGGAATAAACTGGCTCATGATACTCTACATAAAAATTATCAATTTACTAAAAAAAATTGCGACTAATCTGCACAAGACAAAGACTATTTAATAAGTCTCTGGATGGTCTTTCAGCGACCATGATATCAATAACTTTGTGTATACAATTAAGATTTTATAAAAACTCAAACAAGCTAATTTTTCAGTAAAGTGCTAGTTTTTAGACCTGTAGAGATATAGAAAAACATCACTAGTTAGTTTGTTTCATCTAGCTTTGTAGATATATCTTGCTTAATCAACCAAGCAAAACGTTTTTTTCGTTTAAGTTTAAACTTCGTTCTTGACTTCAATGAGAAAAAGTTTCTCATTTGGATTAATTTTGGCTCGTTTTTTTTTCTAAATGTATTCAGGCAAATTTGCAAAAAACTTTTCTTTAGGGGGGGGGGGCCTCCTAAAGGCTCTTTGGCCTGTCAAGAAGGATGAAGACAAACGAGTCACTTACTCAGAGAAGAAAAAACAAAATTAAAATAATCATTTACTCACAGAGATAAGAGCAAAAGGCAGAAGAAAGAAAATATAAACAAAATAAAAACTATAGAAAACAAAACTAAACAGATTGAATAGACTAAATTAATTAAGTAGATTAGTGGATTAAATAAACTCCAATGAAATATATATATATATATATATATATATATATATATATATATATATATATATATATATATATATATATATATATATATATATATATATATATATATATATATATATATATATATATATATATATATATATATATATATATATATATATATTGCCAGAAGAAAGATCACGGATGCGTGTTTTTTTTGTTTTTTTTCCCCAGGGGTTGTCTTATCGACCCTGTTTTTTTTTTTTTTTTAAGTAGAATTGTGAGAAAGAGTCAAACCTTAGCAAAAAGAGTGAGGTGTTGAGGAGGGGACAACCCCTTTCATATACTGAATAATTTCTTTTCATTTTAATTTTTAACGTCGCGACTTACTTGCAGTTAAAAAAAAAACTTTTTTTATTTAATAACTTCTAAGATGCCAAAAAAATTTTAACAATTTTTTTGAACAAAATGGATGAGTGGCACCTTCGAGCTGATTCGGGCAACTTATCCCACACAATATGACTTGCAATTAAAGGATTAAAATCTGACCTTACATAAGGAGTAAAAGAAACTTGAATATGCTTTTTGGTATTGCGAAGACTATAATTATTCTGATCAGAGGTAAAAGATGGTGGAACATTTAGGGGATAGGGAAGGTCACCGTGAAGCTGAAAAAAGTAAAACATCCACACGAAAGAATATACAGTTATTCGAAATCAAGCAGTGGGATAACTCCTGAACGATTGGTTTCGTTAATGAGGTTTATTGCTTTAATGTAAACCTTAGAAAGTGGTTTAAAACAATAAAGGGAAGCCTGTCATCCATACTATTGGAGAGTAAAAAAGGTAAGAATGGATCAAGCAGTGAAAAAGAATTTTCAAAAGTGATCCAGGAAAAGTATGTTTAAGTTTCCTTAAAACACCGAGACTCCTGCATATCTTCATTTTAATCAAATCAATGTGACGTTTGAAAGACAAGTTTTCGTCAAAAAGAATGCCCAAATTATCCATCTTTAGATCTATGAATTATCCCATTAGGCTGATGAATTTTCCAATATCTGGGGATGAATCTAAGAAACATGCGAAAACATCAGAAAACTGGACTTAGAAAAAGTTAGGGTAAGATAATTAGCATTAAGCCATAAAATTACTCTCTCAAAGAAACTTTCAAAATTTAATAGAAACTCTGATTCACAATGTCCAGAACTGCCAAGAGTGCTGTCATCAGCAAAACAAACAAGGACATCAGACGATGGCACACTATAGGCAAGGGAAGGCTTAGGATGACAAAGTTTACAGCAATTAATAAGTTTCTGTTTTTTACTACATAAAAAGGTCAATAACATAAATCAAAAATAGCACAGGCCCTAAAACTGATCCGTGAGGGACGCCGAAATTCACTTGCGAGGGTGAACGGAAAAGTGGATCGACAGACATAGACTGAAACCAAGAAAATACATTACCCCTATTGCCAAAATGAGACATCTTCGATAGAAGAATTTTATGGATTAAGGAATCGAATGCCTTACGAATATCCAGGAATATAGCAGCCGGAATTAATCCCGAATCTAATGCAGAATGTATAAAATTCAAAAAGTGCTTCATACGGAAACCAAATTGAAAATCATGAAGAATTTTTTCGGAGAATTTTCACACATAATCTTTTCGAAGATTTTACTAAATATTGATAAAATAGATATTGGTCGATAATTTGCTGGATCATTTATTGGTCCACCTTTATACAGACAATAATCCGAGCGCGCTTGAGAGCATCCGGAAAAACGCCACATTTAAATGAAAGATTAACAAGTTTAGTTAGAGGCACAGCTATTGAACGAAAAATAGATTGAACTACCTTAGTAGGAATAAAATCTGGCCCAGACGAGGACGAGTTTTTCAGGCCATTAACAATTTTATTAATTTCACTTACTGTTACTGGCTCTAAAAACATAGACTTAACATAAGACGGCCCGAGGTAAGATCTAAAGTCCGGCTTAGGCCGAGATAAAGAAACTGTGAAAGCAATACTCTTACCAATACTAGTGAAGAATGAAGTGAATACCTCTTGAACATTAAGCTCACCCTCTACAGCTTCATCACCAATGACCAGGCTCATAGGTAAAGAGCTAGATTAAGTACTGGCTTTAAGCGCAGAATTTTTTACCATCCAAGCTTTACGAATATCAGTGCCACACGCAGCAAAATTATTTAGATAATAGAGAGATTTGGTTTTCCTACACAAGAAATTATATATATTCCGGTAATTCTTGAACTGACAAAGACGAATAGCACTCGCTGAGTGTAGCGCATTTATAAGCCCTCCAGAAATTATTTTTTCTTCTCCAGCTTTTGAGAAGTCCGGATAAGAATTTACCGGATTTAAAATTTACATTTCCCGCTATTGTGACCCATTTTGGGCAAGAATTGAGGTTTCGTGACACAAAGCGACGCAAAACATCACTTTTCCATTGTTTAACCAGATGGGTGGCTCTAAGTCTTCTCTTTAAGGGTTTAGACCATGAGGTTTTAGACATGAGGGGGGGGGATGACCCCCTCATGTATGTAACAATTTCCGTTCGTTTTAAGTTTTCATGTTCCTCCTTACTTTCAGTTGAAGAAACTTGTTTTTGAATTTAATTTCAAGAAGGCTAAAAACATAAAAGTTTACGCTTTTAGAGCGTGGAAAAATTCACTGAATATCTTAGAATTTTAATTCTCGTAGATTTGATGCTTGTTGCCGTGAGGTGACAGAAAACTCAACTTTATTTCGGCAGGATCTCTTTTATTGCTTAAAAAGGGCTCTAGATATCGTAATTTCCATTCAAATGATTCCTCTTCCAAAATTTTACAGCGACTGTTTCGATACGATCATACTTGGGTTAAAAAAGCGACACATCAGTACTTCTTAAGGAAAAAAGAGATTTTTGATCATAACGATCATAACGATTATACTTGGGTAAAAAAAAAAGAGACACTCCAGTACTTCCCAGGAAAAAAAGAGATGTTTTTGTTATTCAAGATGGGGTGCTACAGTTTTCCTGAATGCGATTTTCAATCATGTTGATTCTAAAAATACGCTTTTGGATTTTATTCGACGTCGTTTTCGAGGAGTTCGAGTTTCACTTGTGAAATTTCCTTTAATTTGTTTTGCAGTGAACGTTTACTATAAAGATTAATCGAAATATAGTTACTATTCCTGAATCAGTTTTATCTAATAACATTTTACTTGACAATTTTTTTAAGCATGTCGTGGTTAGTAGAGGCCGTCGTTTGGTCTTTACTAGGTTGCAGCTATTTCTACAGCAAGAATTAGGCATCTTTAAGTTTGGCATACCGAATTATACTTATTTAGGCTAACTCACAATGGATCAGGAAACTATGGGATTTTTGCATATTGCTTGTAAATAACGCCTCCTTAAGTCCATCATATGAGCTTTTGCTTTTGAGCAGAACAGTGATCAATATTGCACAAATTAGAGACTATTTTACTTGGGTCACTTTGGGCTAAATAAAGAAAAAAAAATCTAGAATTAAGCTCTTTTTGGGCTAACTCTGGTTGAATCAATATATTCTGGTATTTTTACAGTAGGCTTGTAAATTTGGGCTTGTTTAAGTTCATCATTTGAGTTTTTACTTTTTGAGCAAAACGGTAATAAATACTTGTCAAACTAGCCACAAGTTTTTAATCAAAATCTCATACGCTAAACGAAAAAAATAACAATAGCTTTTTCTTAAACTAAAATATTTGTTTTACTTTTTGGGACTGGAAATTATTATCAGAGCTATAAGCTAGTAAAATTTGAACATCGCCCTATAGTTCAACAAACTCACAAATTTATTTCACGATTTTTCAACCAGCGGAAAGAAAATAAATTAGGGCTGTATTAGTTCATTCTTGAGTTCTTAATTCTAAGCAAATCAGCGTAAAATTTTGAGCAAATTACAGGTAATTTTTCATCAGAAGCTTATAAACTCAACGATAGAAGCTCAAAACTAAAGCAAAAATATTTAATTTTACTTTTTTCGGCAAATAACTTCACAAGCTTATTTATACCTAGTTCTAATAACCGAATTAAATTATTTTGGAAATAACTCTATCTATTGATGGAAAACAAACTTTAAAATTGATGTAGGCTGCCTATTAAACGTTGCCTATTTCTACTGTTTGAAAAAAAGAGACAAGCTCTTCATAGTTTGGTATGAAAACACCACAAATGATATTAAAAATACTTTATTTGCAAGGTTTCTGTAAAACATTAATAACCGAAGGAAATTTATTTTTGAAAATCCCCAACCAATTGAATAAAAATAAAACTTAAAACTGAATCCTCGTTATTGTTTTTTTTCTTCAAACTTACGGCTTTTACGATGAGTACATAAATTCTAACAATTGACCATTGATAAATTGTAATAATTGTCCATTAATTGCCTATTTCTACTCGTTGAAAAACTTGAACCCAGTTCTTCTTACTTTAGTGTGAAAACATTAGATTTGATATTGAAAAGACTTTGTTCCCATAAAAAAAATCTGCAATTGGACTGCAATATTTCATTTAGTATCGGAAAGGATGTTCTTTATCACCAATGATATTCATATAAAATCAGGATATAAATTATTGAGTGCTACCATCGAGGCCCGTTCCAGAAGGTGTGTGGGTTAAGGGGTTACAGGCCCCTCCAAAACGTTTGTCCGACTCGTAAAAACATTGTAAAATGTATATAAAATGTGTTATATCCAATATCTTGCTTTTTGTACCCCCCTCCCCCTGAGCAAAATGTTGGATACAGCCCTAGCTATCATGCCACAACATGCATCCCAATGAATGCTTTTATATTTTTAGATGCTCATCGCGACCTTCCTTTGCACCACTTTTCTATTTATTGATCCAGTTGTTAGTTTCTTTTTGCCACTACAACCTTCCGTCACGATATTAACAGACAAGAAACTACTTACCACAACAATTACGCCAGTTTGTTATGAATTAGCATATGATTTCCGTATATGCGACAGAAAAGCAAAACAATACGGATTTGAATCGTTTTATGATAGTAGGTTTCTGGCCTACAATCCATCGTAAGTCTTTCTTATTTGTATTGAGAACTTCATAATGTGTTGCATCAATAAATAATTTTCCAGAATAGTTTAGCACTAAAAAAAATGGGGTTTAAAAGCAAGGTTAATTTGAGTTCGATAGTAATTTAAAGTAGGATGAAAAAAGAAAAGCTGATGAACGGCTAAATTTTCTTATCAAATTGCACGAGCAAAAAAAAGATGAGCCAAAAATATACAGTAAAGTGGCCAATACACTCTTTTTTTAGTTTCTCAAGTTAAATTAATTTTGTTAACAAAACACACTTTAGATTTAGCTAGATTACAAACAATGTTCAACGAAAACGGAAACTAGCCAAAGAAACTATTGACATACTATCTTTACAAACAGGCAATGATTGTATATTTATGTCTTTATTTAAATTTTCTCGAAAATAGCTCTTTTTTGGGAAAATTGGTATCCTGGGAATCTCTGGCCTAGAAAACCGATCTAAATAGGAAGTATGAGAAAATTTGTTGAACCCTCAAATTTTGGCAAAAAATTATAAGTGACGTCATATTTATGAGGACATTCGAAAAGCATAAATATGTCATACTTGCCTCAGCAGTGGGTGCATTGTTTTCAGTCTCTATAATGCACGAAAAATTACACGAGAAACAAATGACTGACAAGAATAATCATAGTATTGACGTCATACTTATGAGTAAATTTCAAGAGAACAAATTCTATCATTCCCGTGTCACCCCTAAGAGTGAATGTATCGCGGGGCTCAAGATCCGACAAGGTTCCTATCCCTACGAATACAAGTCCTAATAATTTCATGGGAAATTCTTCAAGACGCAGGTGCATATTGCGTAACAGGAAGGGGGTGTTTTCTAAGAGATGCCAGTGCTTGTTACATAATAGAAGTTTCGTGATTTGTTAAATTTATTGAGGGTGGCGTATTTTGGCGTGACTTGTTGGATCTTAAGAATGGCTTCAGCATTATTTTCCATTGGAAGAATGAATGTTCCAAGAAAGTTTGTGCACATGATAGCGTTATAGTAGCATTGAATGCCTGGAAAGAGAAACATCTGAATTATGAAATAAGTGCTAATGGTAACACTATTGGATATGTAAGCGCGTGTTGTCATGACAATAAATGCCGAGAAAATTCAAGTGTAATAGAGGTGGATATGTTTGAGTAGTATTTCCAGAGATGATAGTGTTCAAAAGGAACGAAAACATAAAACTTTTAGTTGATGACGAAGGCCAACTTCTTGCTATTGCTGCTGATAATATGTTACCTATTGAAAGATCCTATTACCATGCTCCTACTATTACCATTCAGGGAAAGGTAAAAACAAGAAAAGAATACTCATCTAGCATTATCATGCAAAATATCTTGTCTAGGTGCCGGAACTGCAATCTATGTAAAACATAGCTGCAATAGATGGTGAAACCGCAAGTAAATTAAAAAGGGCACTAGCAAAGATTATCATCAAGGAAATTAAACATGAATTGATGAAAAAACACCCTCTTCAAACGTTACTAGTGCCAATAATATTTTACCCATGGATACATTTATTGACCCAATAATCAGTCAACAAATAAGGAATGAGTTTGTTACTAGTGATAAAAATCTTCATTCACTGTTAGTCTATAATCGGCAGTGACAGTTCCAAGATTGAAAGTGGGTGGAATTAAGCAAAGAAAAATCATACGGAATCTAGTTACTTTGGAGAAATGTTTGATTCTAGATGATGATTTTCAAGAGTTGTCTCTTCAAAAGAAAATATTTTCTCAAAGGATGGTTAAAGATATAATGAAAAATGATTCTTCGTCTTTGGACTATTCTTTGAAACTTTTACTTCATGGTCCAGATACATTTACTACATTTATTGACATATTAATTGAAACAAAAGAAAATAATATTGTGGCTTAGCTTTCAACCACGAGCTAGAAAATGTATTTGACAACCATTTTGCTAGACAACAAGAAATTTGACAAAAAAATCTCATTTTTGAACAGGTTCAATTGATTTGATATGTGACAACAATCGATTGTTCCTCCACCTAGAAGACATTTATTTAATCGATTAAAAGTCAGTTTTTTTTTTTAAGTGAGACATTCAACATTACAAAATAGTTTTATGCATGTCCAATATGTTTGTATACATTGGGCAGCTGGTTATCCTGTGAGAATGGTACTATTATGAATGACTATAATGAAAGGCGTTGATTATGCAATCCACGTAAATTTCACAGAGGATAAGCAATAAATTGAAGCAGGTGAATTTTACAATATGAATCAAAATAATATTATTGACTTTACGAAGAGATATAAAAAATCAAGTTACACTATAATGTAGAAGATATGACTCTGACCTTGCATACCAAGATGAATGTAACTTGAATCCCACCGAGCTACCTATGACGTACCTACGCTAAATGATGTAGCGGTGTAGGTACGGGTACCCGTAACAACAAGTCGATGATTCGTGATTCTATGCAGAACGAGCAATTTGATATTATTTCGATTAGCTCTTAGCTTCTCAATTCTGAAAGCAACAGAACTCACAACTTGCTGTTTTAGCACATGAAGTATTGTCGAGATGAGAGATGAGAGTTATATCAGGTGCAGTGCCAAGTACTTTTTGAAGAATAAAATTGGACAGAGTAAGTTGTAGCTTGGTATTAATCTTAACATTGGGAGAGAACCATTGGGGTATATTAAATATCTCGGGATTTTTTTCCCAACCAAGTGTAAATCTTTGGCTGTCATATCTCAAAGTATATTGCGAGCATCAGTGTCCGTATTACAGTCATATGCAATAGCCAAACCTCTGAATAGCTTAGAGGACATCGGAGTCATCGCCATGAATTGTAATAACTCTTATAATTTGAAAGGTTGTCGCCAATTGTCTAGTACACAATTTACACAGGATAACCGCTCGGCTGCACTTGGCTTTTCAAGGCTAGATTTTTGAAAATTACATTCAAATCTATAAATGTGGAAGTCAAATCTATGAAATAGTCTTCAATGGAACAAATTTGAAAATGAATGTTTTCAGAGAGCGGTTGTTATGAATAAAATCGCTCATAATAACGATGTTTTAAACTCACAAACAATATTTCACGCATTGAGAAAAGATTTAGAGATGAGGTTACTGAAGGAAGAGGTTCCTTACGTGGTAAGTATGCCATTTCTAGGAAAAGAAATCCTTTTTTAATCCAACAATTTTGACTCTTGTTTTTTTTTTCTTTGATAAGAGCGATGATTTTTGCTTCTGACCTGAATTGATACTATTGAGTGATGAAGATATTTGTGCCCTTGCTAGACCTTTTCCACTTTATCGTTATTTCAATCGCTCGACAAGGGATTGCACGTTTGACCTGAGATTTTGTGAACCCGTTTCTTTAAAATCCTTCCCAGAACTCCAATCGTGTAGTGTAGAGAAAAAAAATCCGTGGCAATTAGTGAAATATATTTTTTAGCTAGGGGTAGTGGAGAGAGAAGCAACCTAACAAACTAATTGCTCATACCGTAACTGGACATTGACGAACGACCCCTGCAATAGTTGAATCTGTGAAAATCCATACGAGGACAAACAAAAGTATTTTTCTATCAGCTTTTTGACTGAATTTGTTTGAATATCATGCAAGTACAGCCAAATCTTTTGTTATTGCTAGAAGATTGCCAAACTCACTTCTTAATGTTAACTTCTTAATGTTAATTGAGTTCCAAATACGAAGTGTTGACTGGAATATATTGAATGTGCTTCATATTGTAGTTTTTGGTTCAATTACAGGTTTTTGAGAGGTTATTTGGTTCAACAACACATATGAGGGGGGGGGGGACATTGATATTCCAGACTCTCGATGTCCAAACAAAAGATGCATTAACAAATATAAAATTGTCAGATGAGAAGCCGGGTGGATAGTCAGCGAAAATCACACGATCTATCTTTTGATGGTACCAGCGCTTCTACCGTTGATTATATTTTGTTTAAACCAAAAACATCTTTAGATTATCATTAAGATGAATCATTTTGTTGTCAATGGGAGAGCTACCGTAAGCCGCATCCTGTTCCATTGAATAATTAAAATAGAATGCACCATTTTAACGAGCAGAAATTCTTCTATTGATAGCACGACACTAATCATTCATGCTACCATATTCTTTGTATGGTAATGTGACAAATTGGCAATCAGCCCAGTTAATTGATTTTATCCATTCTTTGGTAACAAGTGGCCAATCCTGGGGTCTAATGTTCGTATCTTATGTAATATCCTTTTTCAGGACGTCATACGTATTTTGAAGCTTACAATCAACAAGAGCAACTTTATACATTTCCTCAAATTTGATGATGGTGGAGATTTTCTCCAAATAATCACTTTTTTATTCATGTTATGATAAAGGGGGTCAGAGACATCGGACATGAATGTAACATAAAAATCATTAGGCATTGTGAACCTCTTCAGAGGCAATCTAAGAATAAATATCAGAGTTTTATCCTAGCCAACGAGCAAGCAACCGTCTCTTACTCTTGCGTGTTCGACTCTTTAATATCTTTTCAATCTGACACATTATATTGTTTTTAACTTTTTGTAATTCATACTCGTAAAAAACGCAGAAAATCTCTTCATTTTTAATATCATGTAGATGATCAGTTACAGGACTAGTTATTAAGACTTTTGACACTTCAAAAAGTTCAGTGGATCAAAATGAATTTCCCTTTTTAAAAATATTGCTTATTCAATTGATTTGAACTGTATCACCAATATTATATTTCTTCTTTTTAATAACCTTTTCATAGGAAAAATATTTCAGAAAAATTGTAATGTCAATGTGATTACTGCGAAAGGACTAAGATTGGAAAGGATCGACGAGGACGTTGAATATAAATCAACATGATTTAATATCAATCTTGAATAAAAGCAACAGTATTTTTCAACGTAAAATATATCGAGAATAAAAGTAGAACTGTTCTTATCAATCACTCAGCCAATGCCACCTCTTTCGGACTACGACTATGATAGAGTATTGTGTTTTTTTTATCAATAAAGCAATTTTTGAATTTGGCTTAACAAGTTCACTTTCCCAATCTGTTTGAATATCTCTATGCAAATATTGTTCAAAGATATATTCATGGGCTCTAGCAACTTCATGGCTACTCTTTGAATGCGATACAAGCGAATAAAACTTTGAATCTCGTCTATAGTTAAAAGATCTGCCTGTAACATCTACAGTTTGATGAGGGCTTTAGTTTTTTGATAATTACTGCCATAAAAATCTTATGGTTTCAATAAAGAGTGTAGCTAGGTGCATTCTGTAAGTACCCTCTCGTGAAATTCATGTGTGGTGGGGGAACTTAAAACGCCCACTTTAACAATATTTTCATAAACACTTTTCAAAACTTGAGCTATTTTCAATGTAAAAGCGGTGTGAAGTGCCCGCTACCCTTTTGCATACTAATAGGTAATGTGCTGATATTAATAGGCCTTTTCTTGATACTTTTGAATCATCAATCCCACTTGGCGTGCTAGTATTTTCCAAAAATGATTTAAAAACATCGTTTGATATTTCCCTATGTTCCGTTAGTCGTTTTGAAATATTCCCAATAAGACTTTTTGGACAATTTGAAGACTCTAAAAAATTTTACAAAGACTATCAAATGATTCAAATCTCTTACGATTTGCAATTACATCTGATACCAAATCAATTAATTTGTAATTCTTTCCCTGGCTTATATTATCATTTTTGTCATCAATTTGTACATGTTCATTTTCAGCAAGATTAGTCAAGAGTCTTTTACTTTGTTCGCGATATGAATGCGGCGTTAGTTCTACACAACTCGATAAAACTTTAGATAAATCTTTTTCCTCCTTTGTTTGTGCTGGGGATGGTGGTGAATTTTGAGGTTGATCAATGAAATTTACTTTGAGTGGTCTTTCGTGGTAGGGTTTATACTTATCGACACGTCTAAGGACACTTTGAAATAAAACTAATTTTTCATCATCGGCAATTGTCTCATTGTCAATGAAAGTATCAATATTAATTAATTGCAATTAATCGGAAGATTTTGAAAATAAGGAGCGAGGGAGGAGGCCTAGTTGCCCTCCAAGTTTTTGATTACTTAAAAAAGCAACTAGAACTTTTAATTTTTTAAAAACGTTTTCATTGGAAAAAAATATACGTAACTTCCCAAATTCACTTACGTAACGAACTTCTATATTTGTATGTTTTTATTGCGTATATGAGGGGGTACAACCCTCGTCGATAACCCACTCTTTACACTAAAGCCTAGATTTTGTCCCAATTCCTTAAGAATGACCTCCGAATCACAAAGGCCGTAGAATAAATAGTTGAAATTACTAAAAAATACTTTAGCGTAAAGAGTGAGGTATAAAGAAGAGGTAAACCCCTCATATGCGTAATAATTTTTGTTCGTTTTAAGTTATAATGTTGCTCCTTACTTTCATTAGAAAAAACTTTTCATATTTATTTTTTCGTTGTTTTTCAAATAATGCTAGAAAATCCTGCACCCCCTTCATTGAAATTCTCTTCCCCTATGAGAAGTTTCTACATGGAAATATCCTCCCACGTAACACCCCACCTCAATTCTCCCCCCTAAGCCAAAAAATCCCCCTGGAAACGTTTGTACACTTCCCAGTAACCATTACTATATGTAAACACAGGTCAAAGTTTGTAACTTGCAGCCCCTCCCACGGGGACTGCGGGGGAGTAAGTCGTCCCTAAAGACATAATTATTAGGTTTTTTGACTATGGTGAATAAAATGGCAATCTCAGAATTTTGATCCGGTGACTTTTGGGAAAAATTAAGCGTGGGAGGGGGCCTAGGTGCCCTCCAATTTATTTGGTCACTTAAAAAGGGAACTTGAACTTTTAATTTGCGTTAAAATGACCCCTCTCGCGACATTCTAGGACCACTCATTCGATACGATCACCCCTGGGAAAAAACAAACAAATAAACACGCATCCGTGATCTGAAGGTTTTGCCATCAAGAGAACACTGTTTATAAGTCCCCAGATTATTGGCAGTAACAATGGAGTAACTACCACCCGCTCGAACAAGCCCTTTTCTTTTAAAAGGGTTTTCTATCTTTTTGCAGGGTAGGGCACGTACAAGTGAACGATGCCAAAACGATGCCTCGAACATATCAAGAAAACAGCAGTCGAATTTTCAACGGTGCGTTTTCCGTTGGATCGGTTTCCAGGATACAATCTCCGTGAGATACAAATCCTCCTCTCGTGGATCTCGCTACGAATAAGTGCTGATCCACGTCAGTGATCAGATGTAATTTTTCATTAGTGATTATTAAAACTAAATCTATCACGAGATGAGGAGTTGAAAAAATAATAATCCAAATCCAACCCAAAATCCTCCTAAATTTTGTCTGTATTTTTACAGATAATATCCAACAACGTCAATGCATCACTTGTCAGGTGCATTTTATAATGATCATTCAGATTTTCACACCCTTTTTTGTCCTAAACTCTCGTAGAAAATTCATATTCGGCAGTGCCAGAATCATAAAACGCTTCGATGGGCGGCAATTTTTCTTCACCTAGCCTCGAGGGGGAGGTGTAGTACTCATACGGGTGTATATCGTTACTCTTTGATAAGACACTCATTTTATCATTTGGAAAGAGCTTTCTGAAGAGAAGAAACTATTTAAATCGTTGCCTTTTTTGTAATTTAGTTAATTGACTTAGTGATTTTGGGAAAAAGCAATAGGAATCTAAAAATTGGATTTTGTTCAAATACGTTTCATTATTTTCAATTGTTTTTCATTTGAATTCCAAGAGCAGCAGCTTCTAAGACGATTTGGCTATGATTTTATATGAAAAAGACCTGTCTACTCATGTGCAATCAACAACTTCAGCTTTTGCAAATATGCCAATGCTAGTAATATGAATTTCAAATCATAGTTGGAAGTGTGCAATTAAGCCGGCAAAAAATACTGTTGTTTAACATTTGACTTAAAAGATTTATTTGCCACCCCCGAAAGTTACTCTCCCCGATAAAATGGAGTTGCTAAAATGGTCTTAGTCGCAGAATGACATTTCCTCACTATCCTCAACAATTTTTTTTCTTAAACACCCAACAAATTTCTTTATTTTTAATGGCTAATTCGTCCTCCGACGATAGATTCATTGGATAGTTTATGTTGCGCAGCTGTGAAATTGACTTGTTGGCTGTTTAATAAGTCCAACTATAGCTACGCCTATACAATCTTCCCCATCCAGTATCTCAAATGTCTCTACCAATCGCATAGTATTTCTCGGGTTTCTTTCAGGATGCCTCTAAAAGCCCACAATGGCTTCATGTTCTTAAACACGATTTGAGTTGATGAATCTTCCAAATCCATGAGTTTATCTTCAGTGCCTAAAGCCACCTTGTCACTACGCAAAATCGAATTTTGGTAATTATTGAAACGCAAGATGACATTCTCACCCGAAACAGTCTTAACAGACAGGTACACATGAAGCTTACTGTGCCTCAAGTCGTGTTTATTTTAATTCCGTATTGAATGCTAAAAGACACATTGGAGCATAATTGCGTAAAGTGTAATTTTTTCCTTGATTTAAAACCCAACTAATATGAGGACTTCGAAAGAAATGTCCAATTGCATCAGGCTCACTGGCAGGCTCGTAGAGAAGCCATATTGACACTTATTTGTCTAAACAAATTGTGTAGTACACAATTTTCATAGGATAATCCCTCGGCAACGCTTTTTTTGTCATTTCTTTATTGTTTGAAAATAAAATGCAAATCTATAAATATGGAAATGAATCTATGAAATTGTCTTCACTGGAATAAATTTGAAAATGAAGTTTTTAGAGAGCGATTGTTATGGATAAAATTGTCTATAGTAACCATGTTTAACACCCAAATTGACATTTTCTGCATTTAAAAGATTAGAAAAGAGGTGACTGAATGATAGACTCCTTATGTGGTAAATATGTCATTTTTAGGAAAAGAAATAATTTTTCGATTTAACAATTTTTACCCTTATTTTTTTCTCTTCTTTGTCAAGAGTGAGGTTCACTTTTCACCTGAGTAGAGACTGATAAGTGAGAAGTGTTTCTCGCCCTTTTTGAACCTTTTCCGCTTTGGCGTGATTTCAATCTCTCGCTGAGGGAAGGGGAGCTACACCTGAGATACTGTGAAACACTTTCTTAAAAATTTGTTCCCGAGGCTCTAATCATATAGTTTAAAGCATGCCAAATCCAAGGCAGCCATAGCAATATATTTTAGCTAAGGATAGCGTGAAGCAAAGTACCTTAGCAAACTACTTGTCCAGGCCATAGCCCGACATGGAGGGATGCCCCTGTTATAGTTCATCTGTATATTTTATGTTATAGTCCAATTGTTGTGATAGGAGTAGCAACATAGAATTCAATATCAGGACTAAAAAATTACTTTTTCTATTAGCAATCCACTAAATGGATTAAAAATGATATAAAATCACAGCCAAACTTGCTAAAGGATTGCCCAATTCGATTCTTAATGTTAACTGACAGAATTCCAAATAGGAAGCGTTTATTGGAATATATTGAAGGTTCTTTCGTTCAAGAACATGTTGGGGGGGGGGACATTGTATATTACCGACTCTCGATGTCTCAACAAAGGATGCATAAATACACAGTTGTCGGATGAGAAGCTTGGTGAATAGTCTGCAAAAATAACACATTTCATCCCATTAAGATCTCAAGCACTTTTACTGTCAATTATATTCTGTTCAAAACCAAGAACATCTCTCAGATTATTGTTGAGATGAAACATTTCATTCTCGATGGCAAGACTAATGTAAGCACTACCATCATCCATTGAATAGCTAAAATTGAATAAATAATTTTTGCTATCCAATATTTTTCTATTGATTGCATGACAGAAATCATTTATACTACTATACTCTTTGTTTTTAAGGGTAAGATAAGAGTATAATTCAGAGTTAAGTGATTTTATCCATTCTTCTTCCTCGTCATAAACTGGTAAATTACCTGGTCTAACTTTTGTGTCATACGTACGATCTTTTCTCGTGATATCATATATAATTTTGAGATTGCAACCGACAAGCGCAACTTCATACTTTCCATCAAATGTGATACCGGGGCGAATTTTCTCCAAAAACCACCAGATTAGTCAATTCATCATAGAGGGGGGCAGAGACATTGTACATGACTGTCACATAGAAATCATTAGGCATTGTCTTCAGTGTTAATTCAAGAATTAAAATCAGAGTTTTACCCTAGCCAACGAACAAGCAACTGTCCATTACCCTTGGGAGTTTGACTAATATCTTTCAATCTGATATATTCTGTTGTTTCGAGATTTTGTAATGCATAGTCTTATACTGACAAGATTCTCATCGTTTTTCATATCATGTAGACGATCTGTTAGAGTTTTAGTGTCTAGGACTTTTGACACATTAAAAATGTCACAGTACCACAAATAATTCCGTTTTTAAAAATACTACTAGTTCGACATTCGAATTTTATCACCAACATTGAATTTCTTCTGTTTCATTTACTTTTCACTAGAATGTTTGTATATGAAAAATGTCAAGTGTATCTTTACCGTGATGAACTTCAAGAACACCAAGATTTGACAAGGATCAATGAGAGTGTTGATTATAAATCAACATGATTTGTTTAAATCTTGAATAAAAGCAGCAGTATTTTTCAATTTACAATTTCTCTAGATTGAAAGTCGAATAGCTCTTATCAATCGTTCAGCCAACGCCGCCTTTGTTGGACTATAACTATGATAGAATATTGTATCGTATTTCAACAAAACATTTTTTTAAAGCCGGATTAACAGATTCACTACCTTTATCTGTTTGAATTTGTGTATAACAATACAGTTCAAAGATAGATTCAAGGGCTCTATAAACTTCATCTCCTCTCTTTGAACACAATGTAACGGTATATGCATAGCGAACAAAAACGCTGATTGCACGTAAAATACACTTGCATGTGACACCTTTGAATCTCGTTTAGAGTCAAAAGATCTGCTTGTAATATATGCAATGGGTAAAAGGCTTTAGTTTTTGATAAGGATTACCTTGAGCTCTATGATTTCGATGAAGAGTATAACTGGGTTCCCTCTTTAAATACTCTGTCGCTACCTTCTTTTCTTCAAATCCAGCCACTGAAGCAAGTGTTGTGGGGGAACTGAAACTTCCCACTTCACCAATATTCTCATAAATATCTTTCAGATTGTGAGCCATTTTGAAGGTAAACGTGGTTTCAAGTATTCACTACCCTTTCGCATACTAATAGGTCATGCGCTGATGTTGGGACGCCTTCGTTTGATACCTTTTAATCATCTTCACCAATTAGCGTTCTAGTATTTTCGAAAAAGTGTGTATTTTATATCCCATGTAAGTATGTTTATTGTTGAAAGGGTAATTAATGTTCAAGCGCTTATTAAATCTTTACGTGTCTATTTTAAGTTTTTTTCCAAGTGCTTTTTCAATGTTTTTTTAAGATTATAGTGCAAATATTATATTAATGAAAACATGGATTTTTTTTTGTCTTTTTGAACTTAGGTATGTATTCAACATATTTAGGCTAGGTCGGGTTACTTTAATTTTGACAGCGAGAAGAGTAATATGTATTTATATATATATAATACTCTGCTAGAAATTTAAGTACACTTTGATAAAGGTTTGTTTTGGTTGTTCCTTCTCCATCCCCTTGCTGCATATTCCCTGTTCCATTTCCAAGAAGCATGGTTGTACCAAACAGCTTTTGACTTCTTTTATTAAATTTGAATTTCAGCTTTCCTCGTATCCACTTGTTGACTTGACTTTGATTTGATCCATTTGTTCTTAAATGGTTGGAAATACTGAAAATACGACTGAAAGAATGAGGAATGGCATAGGCAGAGATAACGGGGATCACAGCAGCTAGCGGTTGTATCCTTTGTACTCAAATAATTTAAACTGAAGTTTTGCGTCGCCAAAGCTTTTTCTATCGGCATTTCGTAAAAGATTGCAAAAAATAATTTCAGCTACAAATTGGCAAAAAGAGTGCATTTCCCGTCCGTCAAAGAAAACAGTACAACAAGGTAAAAAAAAGAGTGCAAAACTACGAAAGTGTGCAAGTTGGAAGAGTGACTGCCACTTGCTTCTAATGAAGTAAAAGTGGCTGACAACGCAGCGTTTTGATGACTATACACAGTTGCAAGAAGGAGTGACAAACTGGCTGAAGACCCAAGCAGCCGAATTTTGCTAGAAAGAAAATCGCCAAACTAACTCATTACTGCGGTAAGTACCTAAATTTGGGATTTTGAAAAGTAGTATTTAAGTGTGGCTATCAAGTATATATAATAAGTCTTTCGTCTTACACCTAACCTATTTTACACCTTTTTAGGACGTATCATCATTTTTACGGTTATGCCCAAGCCAATCAAATTCAGCCAAGTATACAACGCTCAATTGGAGGAGGAAATTTAATATTTTTTCCAGACATATTTGGAATTCTCCATGGAAGAAAAGAGGATATACCTTCTACAGTTATAAAAACGGTTGGATTGATGAGAACAGTAACTATACGTTGCATACACCCTGAGGAAGGCTTACCATCCAACCTGTGCCCTAAAAGTTAGTCAAAATATTATTTCTTATATAAGTTTTTTTTTTCTTCCTGAATATCGAAGAAGTTTTGGTTTGTAGAGAAATCAAACAGTTCTTGGTAACGAACTATAGTAAGGAGCGACCTGGCTCAATAGTAACCAAAACAATAGTAACCAAATAGTAACCAGTAACTCAATAGTAACCAGTAACTCAATAGTAACCAATAGTAATAAAATTGAATTTTTTATAACAATAGTTGCATCAAAAGAATTGCATTTTAATGCTGATTTTAAATATATAAGTCGCATTAAGTTTAGGGAAGTCATAGAATCTTAACAAAAATAATACCATCAGATTTAGCGTGTCTGAGAACCCTACAGTAGAAGTTTCAAGCTCCTATCTACAAAAATGTGGATACGTGCTCATTTGTTCTTTTTTTGTTTTTTTTCCCAGTTGTGATCGTATCAACCCAGTGGTCCTAGAATGTCATGAGAGGGCTCATTCTAACGAATATCAAAATTTCTAGTGCCCTTTTTAAGTTACCAAAGAAATTGGACGGCACCTAGGCCCCCTCCCACGCTCATTTTTTCCCAAAGTCACCGAATCGAAATTCTGAGATAGCCATTTTATTCAGCATAGTCGAAAAACGAAATAACTATGTCTTTGGGGACGACTTACTCCCCCATAGTCTCCGTGGGAGGGGCTGCAAGTTACAAACGTTGACCATTGTTTACATATAGTACTGATTATTGGGAAGTGTACAGACACTTTCAGGGGGATTTTTTTAGCTGGGGGAGGGGTTGAGAGGAGGGGGTTATGCGGGGGGAACTTTCCATGGAGGAATTTGTCATAGGGACAGATAATTTCCATGAAGGGGACCTCACTCTTTACGCTAAAGTTATTTTAGTAATTTCAACTAATTTTTCTATGGCCTTTGTGATTCAGGGGTCATTCTTAAGGAATTGGGACAAAATTTAAGCTTTAGTGTAAAGAGCGAGGTATTAACGAGGGGGCGAACCCCCTCATATACGTGATGAAAACATACGAATATAGAAGTTCTTTACGTAAGTTAATTCGTAAGTTACGAATATTTTTACTACTAAAAACGTTCGTAAATAATTAAAAGTCTTAGTTGCCTTTTAAATAACCAAAAAATTGAGGGGTAACTAGGTCTACTCCCTCACTCCTTTTTCCCAAAATCATCCAATCAAAACTATAAGAAAGCTATTTAGCCATAAAAACAAATTAGTATGCAAATTTCGTTTTAATTATTCATGTACGGAGAGTCAAAATCAAAATATGCATTAATTCAAAAGCGTTCAGAAATTAAATAAAAAAAATTAGTTTTTTTTAACTGTAAGCAAGAAGCGATATTAAAACTTAAAACGATCAGAAATTACTCAGTATATAAAAGGGGCTATTCCCTCCTCAACGCCCCGCTCTTTACTCTAAATTTTGTTACTGTTTTAAAGAATAGATTTGAGAGAAAGAGTCAAACTTTAGCGTAAAGAGCGCGGCGTTGAGTAGGGAACAGCCCCTTTCATATACTGAGTAATTTCTGTTCGTTTTAAATTTTAGTATCGCTCCTTACTTTCAGTTAAAAGAATTGTCTTTTTTTAATATTTAATAGCCAATAAGTTCAAGATCTGCTTCTCAGGTCACTGATTTGGTATGAGCGCCTTTTCGTGCCTCTGTGTGTTTCTGAGCAATTGTGGCTTTTTGAATGGATGTGTGTGTTTATGTATTTGTGTATTGTGTCTGTTCGTGAGATATTTTACACGTCTGTGTTCTTGTGTACGGTTTTATCTTAGCTTGAATCAGTGTGTGGGCACGTGTTTGCGTAAATGTGTGTTGCGTGTCTATGTTAATTTGTGTATTTTTTTATATGTCTCAGCATATCTCTGTATACTTCCGCTCAAAGTTGATCAGAAAAACAGAGAAAGGGGAAAATTCATTAAGTGTATCATAGTATCATAGTATCATGTATCATAGTGTATCATACTCAGAAAATGCAACAAAAAATAATAATGACTGACAACATCTAAGAGAGAGAGAGAGAGAGAGAGAGAGAGAGAGAGAGAGAGAGAGAGAGAGAGAGAGAGAGAGAGAGAGAGAGAGAGAGAGAGAAAGAGAGAGAGAGACTTTCTGTCTGATACAAAGAAAAAGATCAAGTAATGTGGGCGCAGGCGGAGGTAGAATTTAGAGTAAAAAATGGAAAAGATGAGTCATAATAATGGTACGTTTCAAGAAACTTTTTGGGAGAATCGGAAAAATACCGAGATTCTAGCCCTCCCGAAAGTGTAATACTGTAATTCTGTAATACTATAGAATAGAACGTTGAAAAAAACAAAACCAAAGTAAATATAGCACTTTACTTTTATAAAGACTAGAACTCTTTAACTATTTGATTTTCTTCATTCTAGATCCATGTGCACCTAACCCCTGTACCAAAAATGGAGATACAAAGGCTGTTTGTAACGTTGAAGATAGAGGCTCTTACTCATGCCAGTGCACTAAAGGATTCTTCGACAACGGCATCACGTGCATTGGTGAGCTTGTGTCCTTTTTTTTCATTTTTCCATTTATATTAATGCGTGTTGTGATTTATGAGACCTCTCGAAAATTTTAAAAGCTAGATTCTAGATTTGCATTCAGCTTTACCTGAGCTACTTCATTATATTTGGAAAACTTTTAGATACCTTGCCACGTTACATGTCTAGTATAAAACGCCTTTTGAATCACTGTTTTCAATCATAGGTGATAGTTGTGCCAGTACCCGTGGTCCTTCAATGCCCAGCTTTAAACTTAAATTGATTACTCGATCTTAGTTATACGGAGACCATTTCTGGTACTTTTCTCCCCTGACCCTGACACAAAACTCATACAGGTCCAGATATTTGTTACAAAAAATACATTGATATTTTATTCACAGGTGTTCTTTAGGAAAGATTGGCATTATTACCAAGAAGAAAAAAATGGATTATTGCACGTAACTTATTTGAAAAAAAAAGGAGTGTTTCAGTTCCATTCCTTTAATTTTTCTTATATATTTCATATCCTAGTCATATTATTCCATATTTCTAGCGAAAAAATAGCTCAGTTTTTTTCTAACTGGGCTTACTATTACTTCTGGTTTACTAATGCTTAGTGAAAAGTGAAGACTGACAAAGAAATTTAGTTCTGAAGGGACAAATGAGAAATAACAAGCTTGTAATAATAAAGAAAAAGTTTTTTTAGCCAAATGGTTTTTAAAAGTAATCTTTATGTTTGTCATTGAAAATACTTCCAATCTGTGATCACGTAATAAATTCTTTATTTCATAGGTAAAGAGCAATCACCAGTGAATATTGATACTTCTGAAGTGGTTGATGAGAACATTCAAGATCTAGAGCTTAGCAATTATGATTCCCCTCTCCGTGAGCTTGTCGTTCAGAACACTGGTAAAACAGGTAAGTACTTCAGATTCCAGTTTCTGCAAATAGTCTAGAAATAGCCTAGGAAATTAGTGCATATCAGGGTTTAGAATTGCATCAAGTGGCTGATTTTAGTTGGCGTTATGGTTTTTTACTCAGGTATTTTTCCACCTTAGGTGTTGTTGTTGCTTCGATAAAAATTCTAACCATCAGTATGCATAGGTTATAGGTAAAGATCGATCGACGGTGATAATTGATGCTTCTGATTTAGTTGACAAGAACATTCATGATTTTTAGCCCAATGATTATGATTCCCCTCTCCGTTAATCTTTTGTTTCGAAGACTGGTAAGACAGGTAATTCAGGCCCAAACTTCAGCAAATACTCTAACTCTAGAATCACATTTTAAAAAAAATTACTGCACATCAGTTCTTAGAATTGCATCGGTGAGTAATTTTAGTTGGCAGCAATTTAGTAATTTTTAGTAATTTTAATCAACAGCTATTGCTGTTGATTAAATACATATATATATATATATATATATATATATATATATATATATATATATGTATATATATATATTATATGTATATATATATATATATATATATATATATATATATATATAATATATATATATATATATATATATATATATATATATATATATATATATATATATATATATATATATATATACATATATATATATATATATATATTAATATATACATATATATATATATATATATATATATATATATATATCCTAGAAATTGATGGCATGCCTGTAAAGTTTATTGAACTAATTCAGGCACATTACTCAGAGTCAACAAGCCGGATAAGAATCTATGGCGAGGAAACTGAAAAATTCATAGTCGAAAGTGGAGTAAAGCAAGTTTGACTCACGATTAAGTTTGACTTTTTTTCACAACTTTACTTTTTAAAAGGATAAAAAACTTTAGCGTAAAGAGCGGGGCGTTGAGGAGGAGACAACCCCTCTCATATACAGAATAATTTCTGTTCGTTTTAAATTTATATGTCATTTCTTACTTGCAGTTAAAAAGGTTGTTTTTTATTTAATTTCCGAACGTTTTTGAATTAATGCATGTTTTGATTTTGGCTCACCGTACAGACTTTACGACAAACTTTAGACCGTAAAGACCGTAAAGACAAACTTTAGCGTAAAGAGCGGGGCGGTGAGGAGGGGACAACCTCTCTCTTATGCAGAATAATTTCTGCTCGCTTTAAGTTTTAATGTCGCTCCTTACTTGCAGTTAAAAAAAAAGCTTGTTTTTATTTATTTTCTTAACAAGGAATTACAACAATTCAAAAACCTTAAAAAAGAAAACCAAAAATTTGAAGCTTAGTAGAAATCGTTGTTAGAAATTGGACTTGCTTTAATAATCAAATATCTTTGAAAGGATACAGTATGAAAAAACATTAAATTACGTAAAGAGCAAAAAACCGGTAGTTGCAAAAATATTTTTTAACAAGGAATTACAAAAATTCGAAAATCCTAAAAAAGAAAACTAAAAGTTTGAAGCTTAGTAGATATCGTTGTCAGAAATAAGAATTGCTTTAATAATGAAATATCTTGGAAAAGACAGAAAATTGTCTGCGTTTAGAAGACAAGTGACAATGAGAATCTATATATAGAAGCCAGCCAAGTGTCAAGTGCTAGGGCCCGGCTGCTGGTAGTGCACAAATATTTATGTATATTTTTAACAAAGAATTAAAACCATTCAAAAACCTTAAAAAGAAAACCAAAAGTTTGAATCTTAGTAGATATCGTTATATATTTATATAGATATATATATATCTTATATATTTATATATTATATATATATATATTTATATTATATATATATATATATATATATATATATATATATATATATATATATATATATATATATATATATCTATATATATAAAAATAAGTTGTCTGTCTGTGTGTCTGTCTGTCAGGTGACGTCATTTTTCTGTGTCGACTGACGTCATGAAGTTAGTTGTCGTCATTTTTGCTATGACGGTGACGTCATTAAAGATATTTAAGACATATATGTTCACGTAGAAATCTATTAATGTTTAAGTTTAAAATGACTGATGAACTTACAATGGCCAAAGCCGATGAAGATGCTCAAAGAGTCTATGCCAAAAAACTTGCTGCTGATAGAGAAAGTCAGAAAAGAAAGCGTGCCGAGGAATCAAAAGAACAGCAAGGAAACAGGCTTGAGGCTAAAGAACGCAAAACCGCGCAGTTAGATGAAGATCCACCTGGACAGCGAGAGTCAAAACATATCAAAACTGAAAATGATAGCGATGATGATTGGGTTTGGGATTTTGACTTGGATAAGGTCATCAATGCCTACCAGATTTTAGTTAAAAAAACAAAGGTTCGGCGATATGTATTTCATAGTGAAGCTGAAAAATAAAGAAGAAAAAGAAAACTGAAAAAAGAAAAAATGTAAAAAACTAAAAAATACTAAAAAGAAAAAACACTCAAAGAGAAATTACAGACCGGGACACAAATGACGACCGGGACACAGGGAGTATAAATGACGACCAGGACATAAGTAAAAAAAAATTAAAAACTAAAAAAAAGGTAAAAACTACAAAAAAACTAAAAAGAAAAAAAAACTAAAAACTAATAAAAAACTAAAAAAGCTAAAAAGCTAAAAAAAACTAAAAAAGAAAATAAAATGAAAAAGGAAAAAAATGAAAAATAAAGGAGAAAAACAAAACTAAAAAAAAAGAAAAAAAACTAAAAAAAGGTAAAAAACTAAAACCTAAAAAAAAGACCAATTCAAAAACGAATGTATATACAGACCGGGACACAAATGACGACCGGGACACCGGGACATGACGACCGGGACACAGGGACACAACTACAACAGGGATGCCGGGGGGCTCAGGGGGATATATAAATGACGATGGCGACACAGGGAATCGTCGATTAGCAATCACCATCAACAAAGCTCAAGGGCAATCATTAGAATCATGAGGTATAGATCTGAATACGGATTGTTTTCCCATGGACCATTATATGTTGCATGTTCAAGAGTCGTTAAACCTGACATTCTATTTATATGCACAGACAATGGGACAGCAAAGAATGTTGTATATTCGCAAGTTTTACGTAGTTAAAAACATATATATATATATATATATATATATATATATATATATATATATATATATATATATATATATATATATATATATATATATATATATATATATATATATATATATATATATATATATATATACTAGCTGTTGGGGTGGCGCTTCGCGCCACCCCAACACCTAGTTGGTGGGGGCGCTTCGCGCCCCCCCCAAGCCCCCCCGCGCGCGTAAGTCGTTACGCGCCATAATAGTTACGCGCCATTGTAGTTATGTCCCTATGTCCCACCTGTGAATATAGATATATATATATATATATGGTTTTAACTACGTAAAACTTGCGAATATACAACATTCTTTGCTGTCCCATTGTCTTTGCATATAAATAGATTGTCAGGTTATCCCCCTGTTTCCCCCGGTGTCCCCGTTGTAGTTGTGTCCCTGTGTCCCGGTCGTCATTTATATTCCCTGTGTCCCGGGTCCCGGTCATCATTTGTATCCCGGTGTCCCGGTCTGTATATACATTCGTTTTTTAGTTTTGTTTTTCTCCTTTATTTTTTTCCTTTTTTTTTCTTTTTAGCTTATTTAGATTTTTAGATTTTTTAGTTTTTTTTATTAGTTTTTAGTTTTTATTTCTTTTTAGTTTTTTTGTCCCGGTCGTCATTTATATCCCCCTGTTTCCCCCGGTGTCCCCGTTGTAGTTGTGTCCCTGTGTCCCGGTCGTTATTGTCCTGGTCGTCATTTATACTCCCTGTGTCCCGGTGCTTTGTTGATTGCTAATCGAACATTCCTTTTGTCCTGGTCGCTTTCTCTTTGAGTGTCGTCATTTATTTTTTTCTTTTTTAGTTCTTTTAGTTTTTACCTTTTTTAGTTTTTTTTTAGTTTTTAGTTTTTTTAGTTTTTTACCTTTTTTTAGTATTTTTAGTTTTTTAGCTTTTTTATTTTTTTTATTAGTTTTTAGTTTTTTTGTAGTTTTTGCCTTTTTTTTTAGTTTTTTGTCCTGGTCGCTTTCTCTTTGAGTGTCGTCATTTATTAGTTTTTTCCTTTTTTTTTTTAGTTTTTTATTGGTTTTTACCTTTATTTTAGCTTATTTTTCAGTTTTTTCCTTTTTTTTAGTTTTTTTTTATTTTTTATTTTTTTTAGTTTTTTACCTTTTTTTAGTTTTTTTAGTTTTTTTAGTTTTTTAGCTTTTTTACTTTTTTTATTAGTTTTTAGTTTTTTTTTGTAGTTTTTGCCTTTTTTTAGTTTTTTCAGTTTTTTTTTAGTTTTTTATTGGTTTTTACCTTTATAGTTTTTTTAGTTTTTTAGCTTTTTTATTTTTTTTATTAGTTTTTAGTTTTTTTTGTAGTTTTTGCCTTTTTTTAGTTTTTTCAGTTTTGACGTCACCTAATCCAGTTTTTTCAGGTGACGTCACCTGACACATCCATCCACACATCCATCCACACATCCACAGACAGACAACTTATTTTTATATATATAGATATATATATATATATATATATATCTATATATATAAAAATAAGTTGATTGTGTGTGGATCTGTGGATCAGGTGACGTCACCTGAAAAAACTGGATCAGGTGACAAAACTGAAAACTGAAAAAACTAAAAAAAGGCAAAAACTACAAAAAAAACTAAAAACTAATAAAAAAAATAAAAAAGCTAAAAAACTAAAAAAACTAAAAAAAGGCAAAAACTACAAAAAAAACTAAAAACTAATAAAAAAGCTAAAAAACTAAAAAAACTAAAAAAAGGCAAAAACTAAAAACTAATAAAAAAAATAAAAAGCTAAAAAACTAAAAAAACTAAAAAAACTAAAAGGTAAAAAACTAAAAAAACTAAAAACTAAAAAAAAATAAAAAAAAGGAAAAAACTGAAAAATAAGCTAAAATAAAGGTAAAAAACCAATAAAAAACTAAAAAAAAAACTGAAAAAAACTAAAAAAAGGCAAAAACTACAAAAAAAAACTAAAAACTAATAAAAAAAGTAAAAAAGCTAAAAAACTAAAAAAACTAAAAAAACTAAAAAAAGGTAAAAAACAAAAAAAAATAAAAAAAAAAAAAAATAAAAAAAAGGAAAAAACTGAAAAATAAGCTAAAATAAAGGTAAAAACCAATAAAAAACTAAAAAGAAAAAAAGGAAAAAACTAAAAAAAATTTTCATCTAAAAAACTAAAAAAAACTAAAAAAGGTAAAAACTAAAAGAACTAAAAAAGAAAAAAATAAATGACGACACTCAAAGAGAAAGCGACCAGGACAAAAGGAATGTTCGATTAGCAATCAACAAAGCACCGGGACACAGGGAGTATAAATGACGACCAGGACATAAGTAAAAAAAAAACTAACAAAACTAAAAAGAAGGTAAAAACTACAAAAAAACTAAAAAGAAAAAAACTAAAAAAAGGCAAAAACTACAAAAAAAACTAAAAACTAATAAAAAAGCTAAAAAACTAAAAAAACTAAAAAAAGGCAAAAACTACAAAAAAAACTAAAAACTAATAAAAAAAATAAAAAAGCTAAAAAACTAAAAAAACTAAAAAAACTAAAAAAAGGTAAAAAACTAAAAAAACTAAAAACTAAAAAAAACTAAAAAAAAGGAAAAAACTGAAAAATAAGCTAAAATAAAGGTAAAAACCAATAAAAAACTAAAAAAAACTGAAAAAACTAAAAAAAGGCAAAAACTACAAAAAAAAACTAAAAACTAATAAAAAAAGTAAAAAACTAAAAAAACTAAAAAAACTAAAAAAACTAAAAAAAGGTAAAAAACTAAAAAAAATAAAAAATAAAAAAAAACTAAAAAAAAGGAAAAAACTGAAAAATAAGCTAAAATAAAGGTAAAAACCAATAAAAAACTAAAAAGAAAAAAAGGAAAAAACTAAAAAAAATTTTCATCTAAAAAACTAAAAAAAACTAAAAAAGGTAAAAACTAAAAGAACTAAAAAAGAAAAAAATAAATGACGACACTCAAAGAGAAAGCGACCAGGACAAAAGGAATGTTCGATTAGCAATCAACAAAGCACCGGGACACAGGGAGTATAAATGACGACCAGGACATAAGTAAAAAAAAAAACTAACAAAACTAAAAAGAAGGTAAAAACTACAAAAAAAAAGAAAAAAAAACTAAAAACTAATAAAAAAACTAAAAAATCTAAAAATCTAAATAAACTAAAAAAGAAAAAAAAAGGAAAAAAATAAAGGAGAAAAACAAAACTAAAAAACGAATGTATATACAGACCGGGACACCGGGATACAAATGACGACCGGACACAGGGAATATAAATGACGACCGGGACACAGGGACACAACTACAACGGGGACACCGGGGGAAACAGGGGGATATAAATGACGACCGGGACACCGGGACAGGGAATGGTCGATTAGCAATCACCATCAACAAAGCTCAAGGGCAATCATTAGAATCATGAGGTATAGATCTGAATACAGATTGTTTTCCCATGGACCATTATATGTTGCATGTTCAAGAGTCGGTAAACCTGACAATCTATTTATATGCAAAGACAATGGGACAGCAAAGAATGTTGTATATTCGCAAGTTTTACGTAGTTAAAACCATATATATATATATATATATATATATATATATATATATATATATATATATATATATATATATATATATATATATATATATATATATATATATATATATATATATATATATATATATATATATATCTATCTATATTCACAGGTGGGACAACAGCTAGTATATATATATATATATATATATATATATATATATATATATATATATATATATATATATATATATATATATATATATATATATATATATATATATCTATATTCACAGGTGGGACATAGGGACACAACTACAATGGCGCGTAACTAATATGGTGCGTAACGACTTACGCGCGCGGGGGGCTTGGGGGGGGGGGGGCGCGAAGCGCCCCCACCAACTAGGTGTTGGGGTGGCGCGAAGCACCACCCCAACAGCTAGTATATATATATATATATATATATATATATATATATATATATATATATATATATATATATATATACTATATGTATCCTATCTTTATAGAAAAATAATAATTGTATGTTTAATTATATATATATGTATTTTCCTCGAAAATGCCTACATATTTTTTCGGTAAAATTTGTATTCCGGGATAATCAGGGAAATAAAATGATCTAGGTAAGTTAGAAGTTTTAGAAAAATTTTCAAGAGCATTAATCTTAGAAAAAAAATTATGGATTTGACGTCATATGCGTCATTTGCAGAATGATCTCTTTTTATACTAGGGAAAATTTTCGTATTACTTAAAACAATAAAGCAAAACAGTTTTTATTTAGTCATATTGTGAAGCAATCAAACACTCCAGCCAATTCAAGAAAGCTGGCCTTGAAAATATTGACTTTTACTTAAAGCCCAATCAGCCTTTAATATCTTAAATGTTTTAATTTTGGTCTTTTCCTTTTAGTGCAGGCTACTGTCAAAACTAAAAGCGGTGAAAAGATCACAATAAGTGGTGCTGGACTAAGTGGAACATATGAATTTGAGCAGTTTCATTTTCACTGGGATCTGGATACCATGGAAGGATCTGAACACACCATTGACGGTGTCGGGTAAGTAAACCATTACTAAGACGAAATGCATGAAGCTTGGTGGGTTTTTTTCTCTTCTCAAATCTAATTTTGAGACATGACTTTCCTCAAAATATTTAGTGGTGAATTAGCAAGGCTCTGAAGTCTCTTTGAACTACTAACTTGACCCTAAGCAAGACCAGTACCACTAGTAGATTAGCTTGGGCTAGTACCCAATTTTGTTAAAAGTTACTAAATCATTAAGGACTTGTCTTATTTGTTTCTAAGTTTACAACGTTT
>NC_088867.1:12549652-12550628 GCF_032884065.1 Artemia franciscana | reverse complement strand
AGATTATAATAATTTCAAAAATTTAATTTAGTTTTATTAATTGACCTTACTTATTTTTTAGTCCCCTTCATCTTTTATGTTTGACCCAAGAACGAATCTAATAGAGCCTGAGGAATTTGTTCTATGCGTTTTTAACTTGTATAATGAGATGGGCAAAAAATGGGCTTATGTTCAACTGTGGTTCGGAACATCTTAAGAGATGGTACTGGTGTCAAATCCAAAGCTCTTGTAACTTAGGGCTAAATGATTAAGATCCAAAGCTTGAATATGATAAATATCGTACGAATTTATTTACAAATAAATTAAAAATTAATAACACTTATTCACCGTTACCGAACCCAAAAACTGGTTTGATTTCATTCACAAAAATCTAGTAAAGTCAATAAGGTATCACTGGTCAAATGACCTAAAATCATTTTCTCTGCAAACGTCGATCCGAGGTAAAAAAAAAAAATGGCACTAAATCACTGGTATATAATTAATTCAAACTTCACACTGGGGGTCAGGGCTTTGTAGACGTCCAAGTCCTCTGTTAAGGGCTCTAAGAAGAGGATGAGGCTCACAACCACACTTATTTCTGAAATCGTCAAGGTCAGGCGCCCAGACAATTACACCAGCTAGGTCCCAATCTTTAATCTTTTGGGCCTTTCTCTTAATCATATCTGCATCATCAAAAGATACCCATTGATTACCCTTGTAAGCATATGGACCCATTCTACTTTCAGGATCTTGAACCACTGTCCATCCTCCTTTTTGTATGCGGCTGCAAATCTAGAAAAAGAATGAAAATAAATGTGGTGTCCTAGCATCTATCTTACTTTAAAGTAGTAGCTGCGTAGACCTTGTTCCCCTTCATCCCTCAACTATGAAAGAAAATTTTTTATAAAGACAGATTTAGAAAGAATTGAAAAATATGTTGTCCAAATATCTATAATTCTGCTATTGCACTTCGTGCCCTGAGAGTGAAATGACTGTT
>NC_088867.1:12484893-12549552 GCF_032884065.1 Artemia franciscana | reverse complement strand
TTTTTTCTTTCACCCACCACTCTTTTTGCCAACAAAACTGTTCTGAAGCTCACCTCAAAACATGCCCCTCTCTCCTTTGTCTCGTTGCCAATCTTTCGAACATCACTTATATCGGCTATGCTGAGGTCACTAATTTCCAGCTTTTTTTCATAATGTTTGACAGATTTGATGACAAAGTTTGTGGGGCGGAAACCTCTTTTACGCCATGTATGACCAGCTTTGTTGCCTCCGCTTCTTGTTTCAAAGAGTCAATCTCACACCATAGCAAATTGACTGACTTTTCATAGGTCGAGATCGTTTTTTCAATTCGCAGTAGTGACTTATGGTATAGTTCAAACTTCATGTCGTATTCGATCTTCAAACTGTCGTGGACAGCTTGAGTGATTTTTTCAATCTGAGAAATCGTAATTCCTGGCATACTGTCCTTTAGTTTTTCTACTTGTTTTGTGATTTCAGCAGAAACCGTTGCGCTAATATTGGCTTGATCGGACGCTATCTTGAGCTTTATTTGATCAAGCGATTCTCGAAGAGAAGTTGCATTACTCGAGACAGTTCAACCAAGATCCGGATGTTGAAGCATTTATTTTAATGCTTTTGCCACTGCGGGCCTTTTGTCGGTTTTGGCCACTTCATAATCAGCATCGTATTCCATTAGGGACCCAGCAGTAACAATTGCGAGTTTATTTTTACCTCCTTAGCAGAGTACTTGGTACTTAACTTGACCGTCCTTAATTGGTATAACTTTAAGTATCTTCACGGGCCAGCTTTTGTAGTGTGTAAATCTGCAAAACACTGTTTCATCAATTGTAAACATCCTTTCCATCAGAGGGCGGGGACAGAAACTATCACTGGCTATATATCGATACGCAAAGTTTGATTATAGTCCAAAAATACGTAAATGACTTATCTTATTCGAGGTCTTTAATTAATTCTATATATAATACTTTTTCTACCACTGGTTCAGATTCAGTCTTTTTACAATATTCACTTTAATCTGTTGCGTAACACTGAAACCATTATTCAAAATATAATCGTTTTTCAAAACTGATCTTAACTGGACGAAGTCTGAATGTTCGATCATAACTAAAGTGCAGTTATAAATTTCTGTTGTAAAGTCCAAGGTCATATCTGACCTTTCTAGCCGTATTCGGTGGAGTATGTTAAGAGATGAAGGAGAGCAACTTTTGCCGGAAGACACGGGCCGTAATGTCACGTCTATGAACCGGTGATTGTCCAGGATGTAAAAGCTGTTGTGTCTAATCCCAAGATGGATTATCAATTCGATTGCTGTTTTGAACAGAAGCACTAAATTATTATTTATGTGGAAAAGATGTTGCAACTGGGAAACGATAGTCCTTTCAATGTCGTTTTTTTTATCATCGGTATCACTTTCAAGTTGTTTGGATGATTCCTCGGCACGCTTTCTTTTGGTTATTTCTCTTTGAGACGCAAGGCTATTTTCACGCTGTTGTTGTGATTCCTCGTTATGCGCCATATTAGTCATGCGCCATTGTAATCGTTTTCCTGTGTCCCACCTGTGAATATATATATATATATATATATATATATATATATATATATATATATATATATATATATATATATATATATATATATATAATATATATATACTAGCTGTTGGGGTGGCGCTTCGCGCCCCCCCCCCCAAGCCCACCCGCGCGCGTAAGTCGTTACGCGCCATATTAGTTACGCGCCATTGCAGTTGTGTCCCTATGTCCCACCTGTGAATATAGATATATATATATATATATATATATATATATATATATATATATATATATATATATATATGTTTTTAACTACGTAAAACTTGCGAATATACAACATTCTTTGCTGTCCCATTGTCTGTGCATATAAATAGATTGTCAGGTTTACCGACTCTTGAACATGCAACATATAATGGTCCATGGGAAAACAATCCGTATTCAGATCTATACCTCATGATTCTAATGATTGCCCTTGAGCTTTGTTGATGGTGATTGCTAATCGACCATTCCCTGTCCCGGTGTCCCGGTCGTCATTTATATCCCCCTGTGCCCCCCCGGCGTCCCCGTTGTAGTTGTGTCCCTGTGTCCCGGTCGTCATTTATATTCCCTGTGTCCCGGTCGTCATTTGTATCCCGGTGTCCCGGTCTGTATATACATTCGTTTTTTAGTTTTGTTTTTCTCCTTTATTTTTTTTTCCTTTTTTTTCTTTTTTAGTTTATTTAGATTTTTAGATTTTTTAGTTTTTTATTAGTTTTTATTTTTTTTTTCTTTTTAGTTTTTTTGTAGTTTTTACCTTCTTTTTAGTTTTATTAGTTTTTTTTTACTTATGTCCTGGTCGTCATTTATACTCCCTGTGTCCCGGTGCTTTGTTGATTGCTAATCGAACATTCCTTTTGTCCTGGTCGCTTTCTCTTTGAGTGTCGTCATTTATTTTTTTCTTTTTTAGTTCTTTTAGTTTTTACCTTTTTTAGCTTTTTTTAGTTTTTTAGATGAAAATTTTCTTTAGTTTTTTCCTTTTTTTCTTTTTAGTTTTTTATTGGTTTTTACCTTTATTTTAGCTTATTTTTCAGTTTTTTCCTTTTTTTTAGTTTTTTTTTTAGTTTTTAGTTTTTTTAGTTTTTTACCTTTTTTAGTTTTTTTAGTTTTTTTAGTTTTTTAACTTTTTTATTTTTTTATTAGTTTTTAGTTTTTTTTGTAGTTTTTGCCTTTTTTTAGTTTTTTCAGTTTTTAGTTTTTTACCTTTTTTAGCCTAACCAGGATTTGAACCTGGGACCTTCATTCTCCGTTCTGACACCCTCTCTCACCGAGTGACTACTCCAGCATGTTCATTTTGGTGTTTTAAATGGTATATTATTAACCAAATTAATGTGTTTTACAATATACTAAGCATCGTCATAACAAAAATGACGACAACTAATTTCATGACGTCAGCCGACACAGAAACATGACGTCACCTGATCCACAGATCCACAGACAGACAACTTATTTTTATATTTTTTTTAGTTTTTTCCTTTTTTCTTTTTAGTTTTTTATTGGTTTTTATCTTTATTTTAGCTTATTTTTCAGTTTTTTCCTTTTTTTTAGTTTTTTTTTAGTTTTTAGTTTTTTTAGTTTTTTACCTTTTTTTAGTTTTTTTAGTTTTTTTTAGTTTTTTAGCTTTTTTTTATTAGTTTTTAGTTTTTTTTTTGTAGTTTTTGCCTTTTATTAGTTTTTTCAGTTTTTTTTTAGTTTTTAGTTTTTTACCTTTTTTAGCCTAACCAGGATTTGAACCTGGGACCTTCATTCTCCGTTCTGACACCCTCTCTCACCGAGTGACTACTCCAGCATGTTCATTTTGGTGTTTTAAATGGTATATTATTAACCAAATTAATGTGTTTTACAATATACTAAGCATCGTCATAACAAAAATGATGACAACTAATTTCATGACGTCAGCCGACACAGAAACATGACGTCACCTGATCCACAGATCCACAGACAGACAACTTATTTTTATATATATAGATAGATATATATATATATACATATATATATATATATATATATATATATATATATATATATATATATATATATATATATATATATATATATATATATATATATATATATATATATATATATATATATATATATAACATTCTTTGCTGTCCCATTGTCTGTCCATATAAATAGATTGTCAGGTTTACCAACTCTTGAACAAGCAACATAATAATTGTCCATGGGAAAACAATCCGTATTCAGATCTATACCGCATTTTTCTAACAATTGCCCTTGAGCTTTGTTGATGGTGATTGCAAATCGAACATTCCCTGTGTCCCCGTCGTCATTTATACATACCCCTGTTCCCCCAGAGTCCCCGTTGTAGTTGTGTCCCTGTGTCCTGGTAGTCATTTATATTCCCTGTGTCCCGGTCGTCATTTGTGTCCCGGTCTGTAATTTCTCTTTGAGTGTCCCGGTCGTCATTTATATTCCCTGTGTCCCAGTCGTCATTTTTGTCCCGGTGTCCCGGTCTGTAGTGTCATCTTATAATGACGTCATATACAAAGCCTTATATACTTATAATGACGTCAAATACAAACCCACAAACAACAAACATGCATATATACAACTAATTTATATATATATATATAGATACAGTTTCTTTTTTAGTTTTTTCTTTTCTTAGTTTTTTTCTTTTTTAGTTTTCTTTTTTTAGTTTCTTCTTTTTATTGATTTGTTTTCTTCAATTTGTCAATGTTCATTCTAAGATTGACACTTGGAAAAATATTTACGCGCCAAGCATGCTAAAGCTAATACAATATATAATAAACCTTAATATTTTGGGTATCTGTTTTAAGGTTTTCGAATTACTTTAATTTGTCAAAATATATTGAAATATTTGTGCAATTCCCAGTTTTTTTTTTAGTTTTTTCTTTTTTTTAGTTTTTTAGCTTTTTTAGTTATTTTTCTTTTTAGTTTTTTACCTTTTTTGTTTTTTTATTTTTTTACGTTTTTTTTTTAGGTTTTTTTTATTTTTTTTTTTATTATTTTTTTTTTAGTTTTTTCATTTAGTTTTTTTTAGTTTTTTACCATTTTTCTTTTTTCAGTTTTCTTTTTCTTATTTATTTTTCAGCGTCACGATGAAATACATATCGCCAAACCTTTGTTTTTTTTTTAAACAAAAATCTGGTAGGCATTGATGACCTTATCCAAGTCAAAATCCCAAACCCAATCATCATCGCTATCATTTTCAGTTTTGATACGTTTTGACTCTCGCTGTCCAGGTGGATTTTCATCTAACTGCGCGGTTTTGCGTTCTTTAGCTGCAAGCCTTTTGGCATTAACCCTTTGAGCAGATTCCTCGGCTGTTTCTTCTGCCATTGTAGGATTTATACTAAAATTTCTGTTTGAATTAACTATTTGAGCAGCTTCCTCAGCTGTTTCTTCTGTCATTTTAAGATCTATACTAAAAATTCTTCTTTACGTGCTAAGCTTGCTAAAGCTCAACAATTTATAATAAACCTCAAAATTTTAAGTATCTGTTTTAAGGTTTTCGAATTACTTTAATCTATTGTCAAAATATTTCGAAATATTTATGCAATTCCCAGTTTTTACATTTTAGTTTGTTTTCTTTTTCTTCTTTATTTTTCAGACGTCATATGTCTGGCGTAACAGACACAGTGTAACAGACATAACACACAAACAACTTATTTTTATACATATAGATAGATATATTTATATAGATTGAAGTGTGGTAAGATGACATACCTAGTCAAAATTTTTACTTTATTAAAATAAGTAATTACATAAGTAAAATAAGTAAGTACTGGCAAAGATAAAAAATTTTGTGATAACCAATAAAAGTCAAAGCTGCAGGAAATATAGGTTAGAATAGGAAACTGAGAAAGACCCACATTTATGTTCTAAAGCAGAGTATGTTGTTGGGCATAATCAAATATAAGGCTATTCTACTCTGAGATACTTTTGACCTCTGAGATACTTTGACTACTCCTGAGATACTTTTGATACTCTGAGATACTCTGAGATACTTTGGTTATTTCTGGATTTGTAGATTGCTTTGAGTCGATGTAAGTGTAAGTATTTCTTATGGTTTTAAGTTGTATTTTGTCCCTTTAATCTGTTGGGGCGGTATTCCCTGTACCGTGTTGCTTAGAACACGTACTTTATACCATTTTTCTTCAGAGTCCATTAGTTTCTACCCGTTATTGATTAGAGTCAATTAAAAGTAATTAATAATTAACAATTGTCTTCTTGCGAGCTCATCAGGAAATGCCTTAAACTGTGTATTTTGAGAAAACTACTATTACCGTCTTTCAGGGTCTATTTGTTAATGTACATAATTAGGTTCAAAATTACAAAATGAATAAACAGGAGTGAATAAACTCTTCGGTGCCCTAGACCTTTTACAACAAGGTATGTCGTAATTGAGAAAAAGCTTTTTATCTTATTAACCAAATGTAAAAACAAAACCACATCTCATCTAAATGTAGAAACTAAATTTGTTAGCTTCACAGTGAGCTTTTACTCTTCTTCACTAAGATTGTCTTGAAACTTAGAATTGTTGCACGAACTCCCCTCACACGTACGACAGGCTACGGTACACTCAAGTTTGTTTTTCTTGCAGGTACGCTTTTCACTATCACAACCATAAATACGACAGGAGCATTTGATAATTTCCAGCAGCTGAGACGGAGAGGCAGGGAGATCTATTTTTATTAGTGCAAAAATTTCGTTATCCCGTAGTTTCCATCCCAATATTAAAGGGTCTTTTGGGTTCCTGAGCCAGACTTGAATTTGACAGTAGACTCATAGCAAGTGGTACTTTGTTGTTGCCTGAGTCGGTGGCAGCTCTTGTGGATGCTTGACAGTGGTGGAAGCGCTCACTTTTCTTTGAAAGATTTGCTTTCTGGCAGTGTCAACGTTTGAAATATCAGGGCCATAGTACAGTACTAATAAGACCTGCTCTCCTGCTGCCACAATAGCGTCAAGTGCTGCGAACTTGTCACCCAATATAGCAACACTGTCCCTCAAACTCTTGTCAATAAGTTGCAGTTGAATGGCTCTGTCCTTTCCTATTCTATAAGAGTGAGGGATATAGACAAGCAAGGTATAGCCTAGCAAGGTATGACACAACAGCATCAAATGGTTGACGTCTGTGCCAAGCTTTTTTTTTTCACTAATATACCAAGTTGAACTGTTACCACCAAAATGGTGAGAAATATAAACGCCTGGAAAACGCTTCTGATCGGCTGATCAGATGAGCCAATTGTCAGTATCATCAGCAACGACGATGGTGTATGTAAGAAGAGCAGCTTCTACTGCTTTTCCTACAATCAGAACGTCGACGTCTCCTTCCAAGTGGTAAACTTGCAACCTTGCAAAATATCAGCTGGTCTTTGAAATATTCAAGTACTTCTTATAGTAAGGGTCAATGCATATTCTGTTCAAAAATTCTCCCATTTTTGCAACAAGATTACTGACAGTAAATTGTTCTTCATAATTTCCTTCGAAAAACTCGACCCGCCTCAAACACACCTCATACCTTTCATCGTGTACTGGCATCTCCCCTTTTCGGACTTTTTTTTTTATCTGGCTCGGTATCTTCGAGTATTTCAGGAAGCTCTTGCGTCATAAATCTAGTTGGAATGTTCTTCTTTGATTGAAACACAGAAGAACAGGCTGTATGATAAATGGCGCCACCTGCGTGCAAGTCCAACACTTTAAATTTTCAGAGGAGAACGTTATTTGCCCAGTCATCCCCTCGGTTTTGCACACTGTCTTTATGCTCTCTTCAAAGTCTTTGGTCCGAACATTTTATCACTCATGACCTTTTCTGTGGTTACTGATTACATTTATCCTTGTAGCGCAGAAAAAACAACACTCTTGGAAATTGAAACTGGGAGTCGTGATCGCTGTACCAGTTTTTCGGTGTCCGTCTTTTCTGACATGGCTCGTCTTCAGTTTTTGACCTTTTTATTTTGCCTGTGAAAGGATTTCAGCAAGCACCATCAACTTGCCTACCTACCTGGGTAAAGATGCTAGTACCTCGCGTTTGCTAGCTTCGTTAATTTCTCTAGCTCCTTTCTCTGCCAGTACCGATGATTTTGAAGCATCAATCGGCTGCTCGCAAAAAAGGACATAAGACGTCAATAGGGTATTTTGCAAAAGAGAAGGGCGGATTTTCGGAGGGCTATAGTATTCTTACTTACACTAAAGAATTTTTGTTCAGCGTAGCTGCGTCTTTTATTCCATTCCAGTGTCTAAATCTTCTTTCCTAACGGTTGCTTTATATTTATTTTCCGTTTTCATGTTGCTTAAAAGGTTTTTCATTTATTAATAGCTAATTCTATTAAACAAAATTTCAAATCAAAATTAATCTTTCTTTAATTAGCTCTGGCTTTCTTTGTTCTGGGAAGAAATCTAAATTCGCTTCAGAAGACTGCCAAATAAAACACAAAAAAAATGTATAAAGTTTCTTTGCAGGCCAAAGATGGCCCAAGTTTAATTAAGCTATTAACTGATCATCGGTTGCGATTCAACAATTCGACTCTTACTGTTATCTTGTCTAGGAGTTGACGATATCAAAATGATCAGACCAGGGGGCCCAGATCGAAGAGTAAGAAGCAACCAGCTTCCCGCCAAACAAAATCCCTGTGGGGTTCGCCTCAGAACTCCGGCTGAGATACCAACACCAAAAAAAATAATAAGAAATAAAAATGGATAGCAGCCTGCGGGAGGTGTTTTGTAAGAACTTTTAAATCCTATTTTTATTTAATTTTTAGTTTACGTATATTTTATTAATTTACGCTTCAAAAGCCTGCCAAATAAAACACAAAAAAAATGTATAAAGTTTCTTTGCAGGCCAAAGATGGCCTAAGTTTAATTAAGCTATTAACTGATCATCGGTTGCGAGTCAACAATTCGACTCTTACTGTTATCTTGTCTAGGAGTTGACGATATCAAAATGATCAGACCAGGGGGCCCAGATCGAGGAGTAAGAAGCAACCAGCTTCCCTCCAAACAAAATCCCTGTGGGGTTCGCCTCAGAACTCCGGCTGAGATACCAACACCAAAAAAAATAATAAGAAATAAAAATGGATAGCAGCCTGCGGGGGGGTGTTTTGCAAGAACTTTTAAATTCTATTTTTATTTAATTTTAGTTTACTGCAAAAACGTAAAGAACTAATTGAAATAAAAAAATAAAATGGATAACAGCCTGTGAGAATGGTTTTGCATTTTCTTTTGCTGAGAAGCGGATTACATACGCCATCTTTATTCAAACTGTGAAAAGAAACTAGCTTTTATTTATTTTCCTATCATGTTTTTTTTGTCGAGATGATTTAATTTTTTTCAATATGTATATGAAACGAATTTCTTTTAACAAGGATTTTGAATAGATATTAATTGTTAAGTTGAACTAAATCCGTGAAAAGTTCCGAGAGAATTACTAATTACCAAAATAGAACCCGTGACGTCGCTGTGTGTTTCTTCCCATGATAAATTTCTACTTGGTCCTGGAGAAATATTACTTGTAGGCTAATTTTAATACATTAAAAGAGTTTAATACTGTTAGCTTTTAAGAAATTTCCCATTTATTATAAATAATTTTACTAAACAAATTTCTGCATCGAAAAAAATTTATATATTAAGTTATAATTTGCTATCAATGACTTCCATGATTGTTTTTCTTTTGAAAATATAACGCAGTAAATATTATATGGATTAGCAGGTACTTGATCTAATAAAATCTTAATTCCTATATCAGCAGTTGATTCACTTCAATAAATATTCGACTCATCCTTTGAAACATCAAGAAATTGCAAGTGAGCAGATGGATGTAGATGAGACTCTACCGAAAGGTTGGAAAATTCTACATGATATGATTGAAAACGACGCAAGCATTTACGCTTTCTAGAAGAAAACAACTGCTATTACTCTGAGAGGGCAAAATAATCTGAAATCGGCAGCAGAACTGCCTACCATTGGTCACAAATGCTGGGACTGTTGCAAAGAGTTCAGACATTTTTCAAGTACGAGCCCTGCTTCTTGCCACCATGTTATTTAAGCCGAACGGTCTCCTTCGGATGGCAGACAAAGCAGCGCTTGACAATGCGATCTGGTGCTAAACAAAAGACAAATTGGGTGCTTAAGATTTTGGATGAACCTCGGTATGTACTAGATGCTGGGATCCTTCTATATCGTTTGTTTTAGGAAAAATGCAACACACGCAGATATCTACATCAAATGCGTCGACTATGTGAAGCGAATATATGGATGCGGTTTCATAGTGTTTGACAGATATTTATATGGACCCTCAATCAAAGACATGACACAAGGGAAGAGCAGCAGGTCTAAAGGTTGTCCTAAGATCAGCATTCAGTCGCAGAGGTCTTTTTTTTAGTAAAAAATATTAATTCCTTAGCAACGCAGAAAACAAGCAGGCAATCATCAGCTTTCTGTCTGGCTACCTTAATGATGCGGGATGTAAAGTGTACCAGTCGCCAAGCGATGGTTATCTGCTGATTGTGGTGACTCCAGTTGAGTCGGAAGAAGGCCAACCCACTGTCCTAATAATAAAAGATACAGACAGACTTACTAGTCCTTCTACTGTACCACACAAAGCGAGACTGTAAACCGATATTTTTTTTATTCCGAGTCGAAGTGACAGAAAACTGGAGGCCGTCCGTCGGATATATTGGCAGCTAAACTGAAACTTGGAGACACCTTTTGCAAAAAGTCTTTCCCTCCATGTCTTTCTCGGATACGATTCAACTTTGCAAATTTGTGGCATAGGAAATACTACGCCAATGAGCCTCGGAAAAACGAGGAAAAACTTCCAGGATATCGCCGGACTGATTCCCAGGCTGAGCTTCTACAAAAGAAGACATTATAAAAGCTTGAGAAAAGGCCATGCTTATCTTATTTAAGGCTACAAAAAATTAAATAAATCTTGACCAGGTCCGCTGCAGGAAATTCCTCGAAAAAGTTAAAAGTTTTGCGAAGTATGTAAAGGCAAAAATGCTCTCACAAACAAGCGATATTAGCAAGTATCATTAGCTTCGAGAATACTTCCAACTACATGCGTAGAAAAATGTTGAGTGTCGACTGGTTCCTTTGGAGTATCGCTAGATTGTGCGGAAAGGAGAATTACGACCTGTGCATTCAGATAAATCTCCGGCACTGCCTTCTCTCAGTGCTTCACTGTAATTGCAAGAGTAAGTGTTCACTCTGCGATGTTCTTGCAAAAAGCATGGCTTAAAATGTACCTGAGCCTGTGGCAATTGTAAACTAACGAACTGTTCCAACTGAAAAATATTTGGTGCCGGAAACCTTGAAGACGATAGTAGCGAAGAAGAACAACAAATTTGAAATGGCTTCGCCACAGTCAAGTGAATCTCAGTGTTACTGGGATTTTTCTCTGCCTTATGTAATTGATCCCTGTGTTGCAGTTTATCTGAGTATATTGATCTCTTTGCTTGGAACTAGTGTTTTGTAGCAGCTAAGCGAAGCTCTTTGACAAAATGTTTGTTTGTTGTTGCCAAATATGGGTTTCAACTTCCCCTATTCCTCCTCATTTTTACTTACTTTCACAAAACTGAGACTTTAGTCATACTGAACTTTACCTGGATCCAGTCTTGGTTGTTACCAAGGCGCGAGGCTGTAAACGTTTTCCTATAGGCCAAGTTTAATATGCACCTACAGGCTGAGTCTCTCCCCCAACCTCACCCTCTATCTCCAAACTTTAAGCCCCAAACAATTCTTTCGACTTTAAAGGTTTAGTTTCATGTTCATCAGCAACAAATAAAAAAGAGTGTAGAAATGACATATTTAGTCACATTTGCTGGTATTTACTCAAATCAACATTTTTTGCCTCCACCACAAGTTCAACCTCAAAAAATCAAAATAAGAGGCATTGAAAGCCAAAACGTTTATGGGAAGTGTAAAGAATTTTAACAATGTTCTCGATACTCTGTTTCCTTCGTTTTCCCCCTCTATCTTATTTTCTGTCTCTTATCGGTTCCTCAACCAACTGAACTTGACGTTTCAATATGATCATAGTCATGGTAAATTTTCAGCACCATAGATAAAAATACGAAACTTCGAGGTGAACTCTTACTGACTCAACTTATTATTTTAAAAACCAATCGAACATGTTGGACCTTCCCCCAAGCTTTATTCTTCTTAGACAATACCTTTAAACCTATGATGCACATTTTGCATTATTTGTGCGTAGAACCGATACATAAATCCCAACGTTGACCATACACAAATGTAAGAAAATAGATTTGGCCAATAAAACGAAGGTAAAAGTTTTTTTGTAATCTACCTGTTAATTTCCCTCAACATCACTTTTTTTTCTAAATCTTACATCAAAGAACGTCTTTCATTATCATTGCCAAAATAACGAGCACAATTTCTTTAACAAACTGCTTCTGGAAATTAGGGTATGGAGATCTGCTAGTAATATCTGGGTTTGGCATTATAGCTAGTGAACTATTCTGGCAAATAGCCAAACTAAAGATTATAATAATTTCAAAAATTTAATTTTAATTTTATTAATTGACCTTACTTATTTTTTAGTCCCCTTCATATTTTATGTTTGACCCAAGAACGAATCTAATAGAGCCTGAGGAATTTGCTCTATGCGTTTTTAACTTGTATAATGAAATGGGCAAAAAATGGGCTTATGTTCATCTGTGGTTCGGAACATCTTAAGAGATGGCACTGGTGTCAAATCCAAAGCTCTTGTAACTTACAGCTAAATGATTAAGATCCAAAGCTTGAATATGATAAATGTCGTACGAATTTATTTACAAATAAATTACAAATTAATAACACTTATTCACCATTACCGAACCCAAAAACTGGTTTGATTTCATTCACAAAAATCTAGTAAAGTCAATAAGGTATCACTGGTTAAATGACCTAAAATCATTTTCTCTGCAAACGTCGATGACGAGGTAAAAAAAAATGGCACTAAATCACTGGTATATAATTAATTCAAACTTCACACTGGGGGTCAGGGGTTTGTAGACGTCCAAGTCCTCTATTAAGGGCTCTAAGAAGAGGATGAGGCTCACAACCACACTTATTTCTGAAATCGTCAAGGTCAGGCGCCCAGACAATTACACCAGCTAGGTCCCAATCTTTAATCTTTTGGGCCTTTCTCTTAATCATATCTGCATCATCAAAAGATACCCATTGATTACCCTTGTAAGCATATGGACCCATTCTACTTTCAGGATCTTGAACCACTGTCCATCCTCCTTTTTGTATGCGGCTGCAAATCTAGAAAAAGAAATGAAAATAAATGTGGTGTCCTATCATCTATCTTACTTTAAAGTGGTAGCTGCGTAGACCTTGGTCCCCTTCATCCTCAACTATGAAAGATAATTTTTTATAAAGACAGAAATAGAAAGAATTGAAAAACACGTTGTCCAAATATTTATAATTCTGCTATTGCACTTCGTGACCTGAGAGTGAAATGACTGTTCTGCCATTTGGCATAATTGTTTTTTGTTATTTCGAACCACTCGCTTGGGAACTCTATGCAACCTTATTTGTTACCTTTTTTTCTTTATTTTTCTTTTTTTAATAGCACATCAGCTCTTTTCCTGAGACACAAACAGCGAAAGGAAAAACTTGGGTTATAGGATTTTATTAGCTGAACTACAGAGCATTAAAAAAAAGAAGTTCAGTCTTTAATCTCGCGTTTTCGGACTGAATTCTAGAGCAGTAGGACAATTTCGCTTTCATGCCAGGACTCGCAATCAGATGTATGGTCATATTATCAAAAAATCAAAAAAAAACTTGGACCCAAGTACTAACAGAGAAATACGGCTAGTAAACTAATAAAACTTATAATGAACTAAATAAATTTACTAAATTTACTAAACTAAATATTTTATAATTGACTGTTCATAGCTAAACAAAATGCAAAATCACATGATTTTATGATCAATTTTGCTAATCGATTTGAAATACGAAGGTAGATTTTATGACCGATTGCACATATTTTTATTTTACACATTTCTAAACAAACAAATTATTATTGCAGGAGTATCCTTCCCAAATTTGTCTCTTTTAGTAAGTGTTTTAAGGTTCATTCTCCAACGTTAGCCCTTTGGTCGACACCTCTTGGTTTAAAATACTTAAAAAAAATGAAACCAAAATAAAAAATTTAAATATCTGACTCAAATATTTCAATTATATACATACTAAGCGAACTCTTTTGGTTAGGATGGGGAAATATATATGGAGATAGAGGGGTTGAATAGAAATAATAAATAAAATTCTGGAGATTTGATGGAATCTGGGAGCGAAGCCATTTTTATCTATGCACGCTTGAAATGAGATACCATTTTAAAGTATATTTTAAGGAATGTTTAAATTAACTGTTAAATTTCTTAAAGAAAAAAGCGCTTCTAGTATTATTTTTGTCGAAACATTTCAAAAAACACTTTTTCGTGGCTTTCAATTCAAGGTATTTTAACCAAAAGTCAAAACATCTAAGAATTATGATCAAGTTTCAGGACCTCAAGTTTTAGAAGATTCAACTTGTTTCTAAAAAAAAAAAAAAAAAAAAAAAAAAAAAAAAAAAAAAAAAAAAAAAAAAAAAATCAGTTTCATACACAGCTGAAAGGATCGTTAAGTTCCTTTTATCCATTCCCTTAAAATATCCATGCTTATCAGATTCGCTAGGTGTTTTTTTAGGGGAGGGGGATTTTACCAGTCCTCTAAGAAACGCACACAACATTGATATCAAACGCTGCACAAGCACGAGTCATATATTTTTCAATTCAATAGATTCAAATACTTACTTCATAATAAGCGAGAAATCCAGCTTGTCTAGTATATTGTCCAGCACTCCCAGCACCTGTCGCTTTGGCATTTAAACCATTCACATTCTTATCAGCAAGAGTGAACGCTTGGCCATACAAAGGAACACCCATGGTTAGTTTGTTTGAGGCAGCTCCTTTCTGTTTCCAATAATTCATTGTGAAATTCTAAAAAGAAGAACAATTGTCTTAGTGACTCGGTAATCAAATTTTTTTTTAACATAAAGCTAGGAACTAAGATAAAAAATAATAAATTCAAGAATATTATCAATAAAAAAAAGCATGAAGTTTTGTTACTTAGGCTATATTTGCTTTGACAACGTACTTATTAAAGAAGGGGACACAAATAGGGAAAATCCTATACAGTAGAAAAAACGGAGCAACGAATTTTATTAACAGCAGCTTAAATAACTCAATTTGCTTTTAAAGGACAGCAATATTAATTACCAAACTGAAAAATTACTTTCATTAATTTAAATTACTTTTTCCCTAACTGCTACACCTATTCCCCACTGATCACTACCAATATCTCAGCTGGGAAATCACAAAGTTCCTTGTCAATTATTTTTTTTTAATTCATCAAATATCCCTAGCCATGTTGTGCGGAACTGTGTGTTAAGGTTGCTCACAAAAGAAATCCCAGACGGACAAATCCGAATACCTTAAGGTATTATTAGGGAATGTCGTCAAACCCCGATTATAACATGGTTACTCAAAAATTCTCAGACAGCTGTGATTGCCTGCCTTACAGTGCGTGTTTTCACACGTGGTAGGGAAATATGATTAAGAACGAACCAAGACCCATAGTAACCAAAATTAGGATAGAAAGCAACATAAAGTTGTTTTTTGGCTATGTTTACTTTCACAGCAGTATTATTAAATAGGGCGACACAAAGGAGTGAGAACTTTAGGAAACCCGTTATAAAGCAAAGATAGTGTAGGTAAATTTTTGTTAACTATAACTGAAGTGCTACAGTTTGCCTTTAAGAGACAGCGATATAAGTTTTCCAAATCGAAAAATAACTTCGTGTATTTGTTTTTTTTTTTTTTCCTTTACGTATACATTTCACAAACTGCTGAAACTATTCCATTCTGATCACTGCAACATTTCAGTTGAGAAATCACTAAGTTCATCTTCAATTTTATTTTAATACATCAAATACCCACAGGCATGTTGCGTAAATCTGTACTTCATGGTTATCCCACAAGGAAAATCCCAAGCAGACAAGTCCAGTTATCTTGAGGGCTAGGGAATGTCTTCAAAACTTGATACAATACGGTTACCTAATAATGCTCACATAGCTGTGACCATTTCTCTTGAAGTCGATGCTTTCATATTTTCCTATGTGAATGACAATTCCACTTACATCCAGGTACTAAGCGAAACGTTTTGTTTGCTGCTCTAAGTCCCTATCCTATAGCGCTGCTCAATAGAACACAAATCTTTTGATGTATTTTAAAAGTTCATGTACTTGTGCCTAACGATTGCAAAACTTGGATTTCAACCATAGATTGTTTTGATATCTTATTCAAGTAATAGAATTTAAAAAAAAAACCTTTCCCTTTCTCACTGGCTCAAAGGCTTCCTTTTCTCACTTTTTTCTCAATATATCCTATTATCTTAAGTTGAACTTTTGACGCTAGTAATGTTTTCTCAATTTTGAAGGGTCCAAAAAACTTCCTTATTAAGAAGAATCTAACGGTATAGACTGCAAAAATACATAAGTTTCTGGTTCATCTTTCTTACAACATATTGTTTCTAACTTAAATTTTTCAGGATCATTAGACATAGGATTAAAGCACACAAGAGAAATGACAAGTGTTGTTAAATTTTTATTACTTTATTTATTAGCATATTTGTAGTTACATTGCACTCTTTTTTGTTACTGCTTTCTCTGAATTCAGGAAACAAATCTAAATTGACCCTTATCTAAACTAAACATAAAAATATATTAGGTTCAATAGGTGAACCGAACTGAACATACCTTCCTAGAAAGTTTTTCTTAAGTATTTCACATATTTGTGATTCAAATGTTCAAATTTTCTACGTCACCTCACTTGAATGTTGTACTTTCCCCCACGCTAATAATCGAGCAGTTAGAGGTGAGGAGGGTATGTAGTTATAAACACTGTATTAGAAAATACCAAGTAACATTATATTCATGTAAGGAAGCCAGTTCACAAATATATAGGGGGATAAGACTTTTGTATTTCTGTCAATGAAGATACAGAATAGCCATTTTTCAAAATGTTGGGGGGAAGGGGTATTTTAATCTTTTTTTTTTCGAGAAAAATACAAAAAAACATGTTTACAAACTCTAGAAGGGAGGACAATATCCATTCCGCTTGGTGCCCCTGTGTATTGCATGTTTATAGAAAAGGTATCTTGCAATATATGTCTTACGGAAAAAATAATACTAGGTAAATTCCCGATAATAGCCTATCTGAAGAGTTAAATATACAATTTTGGGATATTAACTTACTGTGTTGAAATATTCAATGTCATCTTCTGGATGATAATAAAGGGGTGCAACATGTCCAGTTTTCTTGTCCCATTGCCCATGATAATCATAGGTCATTACACCAATCCAATCTAGATATTCAGACAGCACTGGCACATCATAACCTGCATCAATAACCTTTTTCGATGGTGATACGGCAGCTGATAGGGTCCATCCCCTTGGTTTAAACTCAGCACTTAATTCTTTGACCCATGCCGAGAACCCTTCTTTATCAGATGGAGGACCAGCGTTGCAATCAACTTGCCAGCATACTGGATATTCCCAGTCGAGATCTAAGCCATCAAAACCGTATTTTTCGACAAATTCGACAGCATTTTTAACAAATTTTTTTCTTGCCTCTGGGTCATTAACAAGAAGGCTGTACTTATTGCCCAGTGAATCATTCCATCCTCCTAAGGCTATAGATACGCGTACTCCCTTTTCTCTTAAAGCGACAACTCGTTTGTAGAAATCTGCAAAAGAATGTTTCGGTTAGATAAAGATTAACTGTATAAATCAATGAACGAACTGGTAAGAAATAACGAGATGACAGAAAATACAATCATACACACAAAAATTATTAGTTATATAAATAATAACAATACAAAACAAGAAATTATACCGTTATTGGTCTATGACTGAGATAAATATATGATTTTTCTAATCTATCAAACATCACTTAATAAGATACTGTTAGAAAATGAGAGAAAAAACATAAAAAAAGGAAGTCAAAGGTTCCAAAATAACAAGTCCCCCCCCCCCCCAAAAAAAAGCAGCTGTTGAATACCGTCACTAAGGTTTTTATTTTTGCGTGGTCAATTACAATGTTTTAAGTTTTTTTCTTAAACTTATCACAGCCAATAAAAAAGAACACTGTCTTCCTGTGGTGGCACAGTGTATTGATCTTTGCCTGGGCAAATGTGGCCGAGTTTATTCCTAGGTGCCCAGGGCAACAAAAGGACCTTTCTTGTCAAGAAGAGTCACTAATAAATGGAAAGACGGAGGGATAACGGTAGAAGTAAAAGTTTTCTCGTGTTAGGATTAATGAAAAGACATTAAGATGTATCTGACAGAAAATATACATCTTCCAGATTTTTAATTTTAATAAATAGGTTCCCTGAAAGTAAATTTACTAGGGAGCCTGCTATTTTGGGATAAAAAAAAAAAGTGTTGGATTGACTCCTGCAGCTCAATTGGCGCAATCCAAAATTTTTATATACCTCGATGTTTAAAACGCCTCCCTCAACTTCTCTCCCTCAAGGCTGAACACAGAGGATCACTTGATGTGAATTTTGCTAATTTTGACAGATTTAGAACTTCAAGTTAACACAAAATGCTCGGAAAACGGATCTCTGGATATAGTTTTTCAAAATCTTTACAAAAAGAAAAAAGTAAGACCAAAGTGTTATTTGTTGTTACAAAAAGAAAACCAAAGTGGTCGCAAAAAGACCAGTTAAGTTATATTTTTAAAAAAATAGAAAACATCTTAAAGATTATATTATAAGAACTTTATTCACCACTCATGGAAGCTTGAATTAAAAGTTTTTGACTGATTTGAAAATTTGAAATCACTGATTTATAAATTTTTGTCTAGAAACTAAGGTGTTTAAAATTAAGCTTCTGTTTAGTTTGTTTGATAAGAGAATTTATTATTTTTATGGTAAAAAAAAAACAGTCGCGCAAAAGTATAAGCGATAAACGAATATCTAAACGATAATCAAGAAAACATAAGTAATTTTCATTCAAATTTACCAGTGTTATGTTATTGTTTTTTATCTCAGCTTTCGGTCAATAGCAATCGAGCTGAATATTTAAAAAAATTGAAAAATATTTTGAAGATCAAATTTTTAATAGTTGATCTATTAAAATTTACCAGTGATAGAAGCTTGAATAATAAGCTATTTACAGTGAGTTTTCCCTGGACGACCGTTGTTTTTTGCATCAATACTCTAAAACCCAATGTTTAGTTACAATACCACAAATTAGGACAACAAAGATAATATTTTAGACCATTTCCCCGATAATTCTTGGATTGGGCACCTATTCGATGCTAGCTTTGATTGACCATAGAAGAAATTTTTAAATACTGTTGGGATTACATTGTGTAGTTTATATTTGGATTAGAGGCTTGAATATTCCTTCTGGTGGAAAATTGCATAATTGCATAATTGCACACCAATGCACTAAATTCCATCTTCAACTTTGCAACGCCAAAAAGAAGTTAGTATTTTTAGACCTACCATTCCCCAATAATTCTGGGATTGGGCTAATGGTTGATACTAAGATAGATAGCCTATAAATAGAATTTGAAAGTGATACGTCAGTCAAGTTTGTATTTTGGATAGTCGCCATAGATGGGATGCCATGATTTTATTTTGAGGTTCTCGTTGGTGTTAAGAATCACGGTCTATACAAAAAACTGACACGTATTATCAGTGTACCATTGTCTAGTCCTGAGATTTCCACTTATTATGTTATTCCTTACTTCCATTCACAGAGAGGGGAATGAAACAAGTACTTTCCAAATAGTCACAAATAGTTATTAAAAAATTTGATTGTTTTTCCTGCAATTTTCCCTTTAATTTATTCAAGCAACGATTCTTTACCTGATTTTTCGATTTATTTAAGTATGCATCTACCCTTAAATAAGTCTCATGGATATTCAATTTTTCCGATGCTCCCAGAATTTTACCTACTTCGACAGCTTTGTAGCATTGGTAAAATTTGACCACGTTTTTATGAAAGACCACTCCCAAGAAGAAGATTTCGAGTGTTGATATAACTTACGTGAACATTTTAAGTTTTCAGTTAAAAAGAGAAGAAAATGTTACATCACTAATACAGAAGTTCAATATTGAATCGTTTTGATATACTTTAGTTTTGACCTGTTCACATTCGGTTATTACGACTACTAAAAACTCAATGGAGCACCACGCCACCTGATATCAACACAGCTACGCACGCTCCTCCTCCATCCCAATCTATTTAAAGCCTCCCTCCTTGCGACCCCCCAAAAAGTCGTCAGTTCCATTAAATCTTTCGTCGGGACATCTATCTACCTCATTCGGAGATGACCTACTTCTCGTCTGGTCCTAGATGAATGGCGGACAATGACTATCTTGGGTAATATGTCTTCCTTCATCTTCAGAACGGGTCGTTTGCATCTAAACCTTTCTCTCATTATAACCTTCGAAAGTTGGTTTTAATCACATCTTCTTACAATTTACTGTTGGAGATACGGTCAAATCATATCATATTCCACAAGAAATTTCTCTCGAAACCATCTAGCAGATAGTCCTCCGTCTTTCAGAGCACCCAAGCTTTTGAACCACACTTGGCCCCTGTCATCACTGTAGCTTTCACTATTCTAATGTTGGTTTGCAGTCTTATCTCCCTATTCTTCCAAACTATTTCCACTATGAAAAAACACTTGGTTTTTTCTACTTTTTGCATCTTTACTGCACCCACTTTCTTTACTGATAATAGGTAGTTGATGCAACTAGCTAATACTAGGTAAGTGAAGATGTAAACTTAATCGATCTTCTTGTTACCCAGCATCACCTCTTCACCTTCACTTATTCCTAATTTTAGTGAATTAGGCTTCTTAACATTAATGTTCAGCCCTATTACTGCACCAAGAACTATCAAAACCTCCAAAAATATATTTATTTTGCTAAAATTTTCATGTAAGATCCTTAAATCATCTGCATAATCCAAGTTTAGGAAAGTTTAACTTCCCCAACTGATTCCATGTTTTGACGTTCAGTTAGCTTGTTATAGGGTACTTTAAAATTGATATGTCCATTGAAACAATTTACCAAGTTTACTGTTAAACTCTTTAAATGTTATGATGTATTAATTCTTTGACAACCTATTAATCTAAGCGATTGCTTTTAAATATTGTCTTCCCTCTGATCTAATAGGTTTTCTTCAAGATTTAATGTGCTGCAAATTATGTTTTTTTTAGTCATATGATGAAAAAATGTATTATTTTATGTTCAAAAAAAGTCACACTAAAGTATACTCACTGTTGTCTAGGTCTGCCCAAGAATCATATACTTTCATCACCAGTTTATTTCTGTCCAGAGTTGCAAAGCCATACACTATGTGCGTACATAAACTCTCATCAATATTGCTTGGTGTATACTTTCCATCCCCAGGTCTGTACCATGCCCAATTTGTGAAGTAGCAGATGACCTTGACACCTGTATCTTCAGTAGCTGGACGTTCAGTGGAAGGTGTAGGAGCTCTTGTCGTTGTGGCTGTAGAAGAAGGCACTGGTTTCAGTGTCGTTACTGTTGTCGGTTGGGTAGGTCCAGGTGGTTTAGTAGAGCTAGCACCTGTGCTGGGAGGTTCAGAAGTTGAACCCTGTGGTGGTTGTGTTACAGGTGGCTTGGTTGAAGTAGAGCCAGTACCACCCGGCTTACAATCTGTATTTGCTGGCCAGTCACAACGATCCTATTTAAAACAAAGAAAAAATAAATTAATCGTGTGCGTGTTAATCTAAATTTTTGTTAAATTTACGAAAACATCTTACGATCGAGTCAGACGTAAATGCCCTAACCATTTTTTCGATAAATATGCACAATCTTCCATCAAGAAAGAGATTATACTGATTTCCACAACGAGGCTTAAAAGCAATCGTTTGATCATGGGTGCATTTCAGGTTTGACGAAAAGCTGCTAAAAGCTACTAAAACTAACTTTTTTGTTCCAGCTTACGTTGTCTTAATAGCTCGAATAACAGAAAATTAACTATGAATTTGTTTTTGTAGCAACTTTTACTAAAGATAGTTAACAGATATCTTTAGTGAAATAAATCTGCATCATTATCATCATGAGCATTACAATCAAACTGATACGTATTGAAAATATTATTTTATATCGAAGAGATATGGATACAATTGAAACTCGTGATGTTAATGCCCTTATGAGCCTAATAAGCCCTTGGCAACATCACAACCGTCCTCGGTAGATGTCAAGTTCAAGTATCTTCGGTATTTAATATGAATTTACTAGGGTTTACAGCCTGGTGTGCACCCTGTACAAGAGCCAATATTTATTCCAATAATATCTAAATTAGCTGTTACACGTTCGAGGAGTCACTATAGGGTTCCTTTGGAAAGGGGCCCTATGCTTACCCTTGCTAATCAATTACCAAATGTTAATTACGAAAGGAAACTGAGAGTAGCAATGAAGTGGAAAACTAATTGGTGCTAAATGTAGTACTACATGTCTGAACCATAAGGTTGACACGTGAATAAAAACAACAGCTATCTAAAATAAAGTTAAAAAAACTAAATTCACTGAAGTTAGCTATCGCTAGAGGAAAGATATAAACTAACTTAACAAGTAAAAAATACCTTAAAACCGAAATTTAATTGATTAGAGATTTAGAAATTTGATTAGAACATAAAATATTTTAATACCTTTTGAACCTTGGATATAGTTAATAGAGGCTAGAATAGATAGGTTTAAGTCGTAAGAAGCTACCTAAGGAGCTTTTTAGTGCCCTAGGGTAAACATTGACACTTTAAAGATTTTACAAGTGACGTTCAAACTTTAAATCTTATTAGAATAGGTCAACTATCCAGACGTCACACCGACTAATCTTTCAAAACCAAGATTAGGAATATTAGAATTTTATTCGAATCAATTAGATTATTAGAATCAATTTTATGTATCAATTTAAAGATTATTTTATTAGAACCAATCAATTATTAGAATCAATTAGAATTTTCGTCGTTAACTTACAACGTGGAGTGGAGAAAGTGTTCTTAAGCTCATTTTAGAATTGACTCAGTCAGAGTGGCTTCTGAAACGATATTTAGTGCTTGATGACATTTTTCTTTTTTTGCTTCAATCCTTTTTTTTTCTTTTTTTTAGATTCCCCAAAGACAGCGTAAGATTCAGTGTGTTGACCATAAGGCTTTGAAAAATTTCCACTCTTGACTAGGTTGTATTAACTTCTGAAAGATGCATATGTATTCTTTAGCATCCACGTGCATTCACATGGAGTAAAGAGATATTAACATGCTGAGATTTGCATGAAGGCAGGAGACTCTCCAATTCTACTTTAAATTAGCAATTCATCCTCCATGTGAAACAAAATTGGATTTTTCGCTTTCAGTAGCAGTTAATTTAGGCTTTGTTCTCATCTAATAGCCTCCATATTACCTGGACCATTGCTAAGCCCTCCTTCAATGGATAGATAGGAACTTTGAAGCGCAAATAGTCAAGAATTTTCTTTTTTATACTCTGTCACCCCAAAAACAAATTTAAAAAAGAACAGAAAAGTTTGCAGTTTCGTACCTCGTTCCAGAAAAGTCCATTCGGGCAATACTGCTCAATATATGCTCCATGGTTACAAAGCTTGTATTTACCACAATTGTTTGGGTCTCTTACGGTGGTACCATCCTCACAAGCTCCTGATGAGCTTCCTCCAACATTACCACCAGCACCTGTTCCTGTTTCGCCGCCACTTCCTGGGGTGGGTTCTACTGTTTGTACTTCTTTTGCTGAAAAATATTGAAAACTCTAATAGATGCAAAATTAAGGGAAACTAATAGGATGTAGCACTAGGATGTACACAATGGGAATCACAGGACCATCATCATCCTTGCTTCTTTCCCCTATCTCCTTTTAAGATTCTTCCTAAAATTTTCCAAACTTCTGGATTCTTCTGATCCAAATTATATTCGTTATTACTGTTCCCTCAAAGAAAATCTTTGTACGTGCCTCATCTAGGAACGAGGATGATACAGGTGAGGATTTAGAACCTTCTAAATTCAAGCACGAATTAGTTACCTTTTAGTTATCCTGATAATTTCAGTCACATTGACATATATGACAATATGTCAATATTGTCATATATGTGACTATTTTTGAATAAGAGACATTATATTTATATTTTTGACTAAGATACATGTTTTTTAGCTTACTTTTGAAGTTTTTGCGACAGAAAATCATTTATAATCAGATACCGGTGTAAATTCAAATAAAATCTTGGAGGGGGCAAAGTTCTTTCCCAATAAACAGTCTTAAGTTGGGTGCTATAGCAGAAATTCAAAAGAGTGTAGATTTAGGCCAAATTGACAGTTGGATGATTTTTATTGCAAGGATAACAAAGTAGATTTCTTAAGAAATTTTATAAATTGTGTACGTTTCAAACAATTGACGAAGGCAAACAAAATATCGGGGTGATGTTCAGTTTGGAGAGAAGGAAGGTGCAAGAAATCTGAAGAGGTCAGCTTCCCCTCAGGAGTTTAAGCCCCTGTATTTGGAAAAGGACTTGATTTATATCTGTATTGTCCTATCATAGACCGCGCAATAGCGCTTCCTAAGTATCCTAAATAAAGAGTGACATGGGCGCAAGTGTTTTTTTTTCAGACCAGGGCACTTCGTATAGAAAAAGTAGTCATAGACACTTCAAAAGGAGTATTCGACTGGAAATTGAAGGATCTAATGCTCATTTCAATATTCAAAAGGGGTTGAAGGGCAGTAAGCTGCCCCCCCTTCTCTAACTCCCATTTTTTCCACAAACCAATCAAAATTTTGAGATAGCCATTTTGTTAAGCGTAGTTGAAAGGTAAGTAAGTATGTCTTTAAAAATGTAAACCCCTGCCCCCACAGCCCTCAGGACAAGGGTTGTAAGCTATGCTCTAAGGGTATATAGGGATTTCACGCAAGGGATGGCCATATAAACTTCGGAGGTGGCTCACTGAATTGAAAATCAGAAGTTCTAGTGCCATTTTTAAGAGTTAAAAGCGATGGAAAGGCAACTAGCCCTCCCCCCTGTCCTCTTTTCCCAAATACATCCCATAGAAATTTTGAGATATCATAGCCCATTTTATTCAAAAAATAGTTAAAAGATTACATAAAAAGGCCTTTGGGGTTGAAACAGCCCCCCAAAGTCTGGGGATAAGGGCTGTAAGTTATTTTCTAGGGGTATATAAGGTTCTTATGGAAGGGGTGGTTGTATAGGGTTTAGAGGAGGCTCATCTGATTGTAAATACGAAGTTCTAGTTCCCTTATAACAGTCAAAAGTGATGGAGGGCAACCACAACCCCCCTCCTGCCCCCATCACCCTCTTTTCACCAAATACAGACAATAAAATGTGATATATTTATTTTGTTCACCGTATTCCAAAGAACATGTAACAATGCCTCCAGGATGGCGACTACCCCCCAGATCCCAGTTGGAAGGCTTTTAAGTTATACCCTGGGGCATATAAGATTTTTATGGAACGGATGGTCGTATAAACTTAGGATGGACCTCATCTGATTTGAAGTTGGAAGTTCTAGTGCCGTTTTTAAGAGTCATAAGTGAATACAGGACAAACAAACACCCCCTCCCCCTCTTGCCTATTATTCTCCGAAACACATACAATCAAAATTTTAAGAGAGCATTTTTTTCATTCAGCATTGTAGAAAGGTCCAGTAATTATGTCTCTGGGGATGTCAATTTTTTCCACAGTCCTCAGGGCAAGGGCTTAAAGTTATGCGATTCGGTTGTATATAACATAAATTATTTAAAAAGTTATGCAGTTTTGACCTTTACCATCCAAAAAGACGAAGGGCACTAAATCTAAAAAAGTTATTTCTATACGGGTTGTCAGAAGGACTTAACCCAGGAATGACTTAGTATATTAATTTGGAACTGTCAGGAAACGACAGGAATTGACTGAAAAGACAATAGTTGCACATTAATGATACTACCACAATTACCACCACAACCGCTACTGCTGATACTAGCACACTACTCACTAACAATATATTGGCAGAATCTGGACTAAATCAAAAGACAATATGTGCATGCACCTATTGCTTTTGATTAGAATTAGTTAATAAGCAGAAACTTGCAGAGAATGCTTAAAGGGGCAGATTGTTTGACCAAATGGCAATATGCACAAGTTATTAATAATACTACTACCGTTATTACATTTACTACTACAACTTCTCCTACTTAAGTCACTGCTACTATTGCAACTGCTTGTAAGATCAAGAGTATTTAGATGAAAATTTCAAGAAGTATATGAATATACGAGTTATCAAAAGGACATATCAGCAATGTTATAGTAATGGGTAATTTTTTAAATTGAAACTTCCAGGACTTTATGAGAGGGATATTCAACTGACGAAAAGGCAATACATTAATACAACTGCTGCTGCTAGTACTAGTGCTATTACTATTGATACTACTACTAGCACTACCAATACTAATGTGACTACTATTACGCTATGCCTAAGGATATGAAGGAGAAATTTTCAGAGAATTTCGAGGGGGAGAAGATGAACTGAATCACAACACGCTGTCTCTATGCAGATTCTCAAAAGGACATATCAGCAATATCTTACGAAAAATTATGTGTGTGAAGTTGAAACTAACAGGGCTTTTTGTAAGGGAGGTTGAACTAACCAAAAGACAGTATTTACATCCTAATACTAGTGTTTCTATTTCTACTACAACTACTACCACTAAAGTTAAGGCTACTGTTATTAATTCTACTGCTGCTACTATTACTTCTGGTACAACTACTGCTACTGCTAAAGATAAGTGTATTAAGCCCAAAAATTAGGAATATATTGAAACTGTATGAAACTAAATCGAGACAAACTATGCTCACACAGGTTATTAAGAGGACGAATTAGAAATGTTTCAGAAATAGTTGATCGTATTAAGCTGACACTTTTAGCCTGTGTTGAAAGGGACGTAGAAGAAACCAAAGGTGCTATGCGCATAATACTACTAATGCTATTACGACTATTGCTACTACACGATCCAAGGGTATTACGGTGAAGCTTTCAAGAAATACTTAGGTGGCTGTTGAACTAAACCAAATAAACTATAAGCATGTAGTTTTTAAAAAGATTGAAACGATAAAAAAAAACAATATTGTAAGAACGGCTCACATTATTAAATTGAACTCATAAGGGTAATTTGTGGTGGATTTTGAACTAGCCAGAAGGCACAATGTATATACTGCTAATACTACTACTATAGTTACAGCAACAATGAAGCCAAAGGTATTAAGATGAAACTTTTAGGGAACGCTTGTGGAGATTTTCAATTAAACGAAGAAACTACACCCACGCAGGGTTTCCAAAAGGGAACATAAGTAATACCATATAGACAGCGCTAGTAATACCAGAAGTAATACCACAATAGGCAGCTCCAGTTTATAATAGCTAGAAACATCTTTGAAAGTTCTAAAGAAGCCAATTCGATCGGAAAAAAGTTCTAGTGTCATTTTTTAGAGTCAAAAGTGAGTGGAAGGCAAGTAGTCCTCTTCCGAATCCCATTCGTTTTCCAAAAACATCCACTCAAACCCATCCGTTTTGAGACTCGCATTTTGTTCAGCATAGTAGAATGGTCAAGTGGCAATGTCTTCAGGGATACTGGGTATGTTAACCCCCCCCACAGCTATGTAAATTGCCCATTATGCTTTAAAACTAAATGTTGCTTTAAAACTAAATCAAAAGGCATTGTGTCTATGGTTTCCATTAAGACGCCTTATCAATATCTTGAGAGCAACTGGTTGTATTAAGCTGAAACTTGAAGAATTGGCGACAGTTCTAAGAGGATTAAAAAATAAAAAGGCGGCAGGTTCTGATACTGTGGTAAATAAGTTCCTTCAATATGGTGGCTCTGAGGTTAGAATTAAGTTACTGAATATTATGAATATGTTTTTTGAAAAAGGGGAAGTAGGCTACCTAGCGATGTTAGGAAAACCCTAATTAAACCACAATATAAGAAAGGTGCGGATTTAGAAAGGGTAGAGGATGTGTCGACCAAATACTCACTCTTAGGTTAATAATTAAGAAGTGCCTGAGTTATCAAGCACTTTTGGTCCTCAGTCTTATAGATTATGAGCAAGCGTTCAGTCTTGTTGATAGAAGAGCCTTAGCGAAGATTTTATCCTTGCAAGGTATACCAGACAAACACATTAAGGCGATTAGGGCTATGTAAGAGAATAACACTGCTGTGGTTAAGTTAGAAAATAAGATTACAGCTGGTTTCATATTAAATCAGGAGTTAAGCAAGGTCGTGTTCTATCCCCCTTTATATGGATCATTTTGATGGACTTTGTCATAAAAAACACAGGAAAGGCAATGGGGGAACACGGAATCAAATGGGGAGGAAATACTTTCATGGACTTAGATTATGCTGATGATTTAAGAATCCTAGATGAAAGTATGAGCAAAATGAATGAACTTTCTTAGAGGTTTTGCAATTTCAGGGTGTTGGAATAGATTTAAAAACTAATGTTAAAAAGACTAAGTCGCTAAGGCTAGGAATAAGTGAAAATGAAAACATTACGTTGGGTGATGAAAAGATTGATCAGGTGGATTTACCTTGGTAGTATCATTAGTAAGGACGGTGGGAGCCCCGAATATGTAAAAAGTAGAATAGCCAAGGGTCAGAGTTTTTTTTATTCACAGTTGGAAAAATTTTGGAAGAATAGAAAGATAAGTCTGCAAACCAAGATTAGAATATTGAAAGCAACAGTGATGAGTGGTCAAGTACGGTTCTGAGGAATGGGCAGTTCAAAAAGCGGATGAATATTTGCTAGATGTTCTCCAGGGAAATTATCTATGGGTTGTTCTGGGTACCCGGCACACTGACGGTATTTCAAACAGTAGGCTGTGCGAAAAATGCGATTCTATCCCGCATCTTAGGGCTATAATGAGAGAAAGGCTGAAACAGCTTGGGCACGTTCTAAGGATGAATGATGACAGATTGCCGAAGATTAACCTTTTGGCCAACAATCAATGGCTAAACAGAGCGTAGGTTGTCCACGGCTGGGGTGGGAGGATGTCATAAAGAAAGATTTAAGGGATATGTGAACTTCCTGGGAGGATGTAAAGAGGGAGGCTTTAAATAGATTGGGATGGAGGAGGAGCGTGCGTAGCTGTGCTGGCTTCAAGTGGCTTGGTGTTGTGGTGAGTTGTTAGTAGTAGTAGTATTGCTTAAAGTCTTAAGAATTCTTATTTATTGTAGTTAAAAAGTGAAGAATTTTGAAAGTTGGGTGCTGCAAAAAAGGAGGAAGATTTGCTACATGTTTTCCAGATTTGCCTTACATTCATGTCTTCGTAGATTTTATGATTTTTTAATTGAATTTTATATCTATAAAATTTAATCAAACACGTTAAAATAATTTTTTAAGATTGCTCCAAGACAAAAGCTAAACTCACCAATGAGAAGAAAAACTTTCTTCACCACTGATAAGAAGTTTTTCCAGAAAAATTGTCTACGGATTGTTTTGGGTACCCGCTTGACTGGTCGTAACTCAAAGAGTTGGCTATGCAAAAAGTATGGTTCAGTCTCACTTTTTAGGCCTATAACGAGAGAAAGGTTTAGATGGCTAGGGCACCTTCTGTGGATAAAAGATGACATATTGCCAAAGATTGTCCTTTTCAGCAAAGTGTTTAGTGCCAAACAAAAAGCGAGTCGTCCCCAGTTGTGATGGAAGAATGTCGTAAGGGAAGATTTAAGAGAAATGGGAACTTCCCTGGGAGATTACAAAGAGGGAGGCTTTGAATAGATTAGGGTGGAGGAGAAGTATGCTTTACTGTGTCGACCTCAGGTGGCTTAGTGCTGCAGAGTTTCCAATTGTAGTAGTAGTAATGTGGGAACTTTGTAAGGAATATTCAGGACTAGTTAACACTCCTACCCAAGGTTCTTAGTAGAGGATAAGGCTTATAAAGTTGTCAAGATGTTGAGTCTAAGCAATAAGTCGAGTCAACCAATGTACAGACTAGCAACTTAACAATTTTTAGAATGCCAAAAATGTACAGGAAGTGCATAATTTTTTTCCCGTCAAAAGAAACTTTATCGGGGTTCAATATACATTTCTATGGAAACAGAAGCCGCCTTTCACTCAGACTCTCTATCTTTTTGATTGATTTATGCAAACACTCTTAAACGGTAAACAGTTTGTAAACACACCACAAAGCAAAACCTACTTTGTAAGGAGCAATCAGGTCCAGCTCCCTCAAGTCTTCCAACTCCTCTATTCAAGGCTCTTAGCAGAGGATGTGGCTCACAGCCACATCTGTTTCTAAAGTCATCAAGATCTGGAGCCCATACAATAACTCCAGCAAGTCCCCACTCTTTGAATAGTCTTCCTTTCCTTTCAATCATTGAAGAATCATCAAACGATACCCATTGATTGCCTCTGTAGGCATAGGAGCCCCATCTGTGTTCTGGATCACTGACTACAGTCCATCCTCCCTTTATGTTGACACGGTGACATATCTGCAAAAGAAGGCAATATGGTTAACAAGGTTAAAGTATATTCTTCATAACGGTACAGGGTAGATTTTTGTATAATAGTAACTTAGTCTTCTTATATTTTCTTTCATTCTTTGTTCCTTCTCTTTTTGTGGTTTTTTATTTCAATAATAAAATAGTTTTTTTTGCATTTTAAAACTGTTATAATAATAACAGTGCGCAACCACATAATTTTTAATTATATAAAAATAATTAAATTTTCGTCCTGGAATATATATTAATGAAACTACTCTGTTTATGAAAAAAGGGTAATTTAAGGAATTATAGCAAAAAGAATATACGATCCTTAAAAATTCATTTCTAACACGAGCACAGAATGTTTAATGTATCTAAAAAGTTAATAATTTTATAGTAGATAAGAAATGGATTTTTAAATTTGCTACGGAACCATTTATCCACTACCTATATTTGCAGCCATTAAGTTCTTTTACAAATTTTTCATTTTTGCATACAGTTTTGTTGTTTTGTATTTTATCAATTGTTATGTCTTTTTCTTTTACTTGAACAATTAAAAGTATTAAAAGGATTAATTTACCTCATAATAGGCCAAAAATCCAGCTTGACGAGTAAATTCACCGGCCTGTCCAGGATTTGTAGCTGGTGCATTTAAGCCATTTTTGTTTTTGTCCCTTAAACTCAAAGCTTGTCCGTAGAGGGGTACACCTGCTGTCAGCTTGTCCCTCGTTGCTCCTTTGGATAGCCAATAATTGATAGTGTAGTTCTAAAAAATACAATAAATTTAGATATTTTTTTTTTTACAAAGCTTAAAACAACTACTTTATTTTGACTGTGAGTGCTCAATGAGGTGGGTATTAGCTGCTTTTGGAGTTGGTAAAATATACATATCGATCAGTATCGTGGAAGTAAGTATTAATTTTTCCTCTAAGACAAGAGGCAGCTTGATGAAGGGACAAGATTATCATCTTTTGGTAAAACAACCAATGACAAGTTTAAATCAAACAATTTTTCCACTTATATCTATTAATCCGACGCTTTCCTAACATATGAACTACATACATCCTAAAATAAACAAATAATGATAAAACCCGTTAAGCCGCGCAGAAATGCAGAACTCGAGGATATAACTAAACGGTATCGAAGCTCTGGATAAATTTGGTGAGCTTTCCTTCCGTATCAAGATTATCACAAGGCTGCGATAGACTTACAATTTTGGAGATTTTAGGAGTTACTGAGATTCAGACTTGTTTTTTTTCTTTTTGTTCATAGTTTAAGATCAAAGTGAAATGCAAAACCTCAGGGTTTTGCCATGCACTTTTTCTGTTCCTTTTAGAAGATTAAAATTGATTCAAAAAGTATAAGAATGCTTTAGATGAAGAATCCAATTTTCATTTTGCAGATTTTGACGCAGAAAATATTCCAAAAGCCACGTTTTATTTATGGCACAGACTTTTCTTTACCTTCATATAAACTGAAAATTATACATTTTTAAAAACATTTACGACTTTCAAGCCGTAAAAAACACGAAGTGTCTAAGCCAGCACAGATTTCCTTAATACCCTTCATTTCCTATTAAAACCAAGACCCAAGTAAGGACATGCCAGAGGAAAGATCCTTTTCACCCATCTAAAAAATTCCTCTGGACATACCTGTGATGCTTACAGTAGTGTTTGAACGAGATAAGCTATAAAGTTTAAAACGTATGTTAAAAAACGACCATCAAATTAAGTTTAAATCAAACGCTGTGTGGAACTGACAAAAGCAAATCTAGATAGAATCTAGCGAAAAAAATCTAGAAGAACAATGTCAAAACTAAAGGAAAGGGTAAATAATTACACTATTTCTCAAATTTCTTAAGTAAGAATTTTTGCCCTTACAATCGTTTTATTTTTTTCAGATTTTTTTTATTATTATGGATTTAGTAATCTTTTGTAAATACAAAAGAAATAGAAGGATACGCAGATACGTCTTTTGGACTAGGTATAGCAACGAAATGTTCCGGAATTCTCTCCAATATCACATATTTTACGATGATTTTCCGTGTGGCTAGTATCTATTTTTTACCATTCTTATATATAATTATATATATTACATATATTTATTCAAGGAGTAAAAATTACATCATGGATTCATTTTCCCCTTTTTCTCATTTCATCAGATCTTGGGTCTAGGTGTGTAGTTAGAAAATAAAATATATTCACATACGAACAATTTACAACTATTTCATAGGATTTAAAGGAAATGGGAACTTCCTGGGAGGGTGTAAAGAGGGAGGCCTTGAATAGATCAGGTTGGAGGAGAAGCGTCCGTAGCTGTGTTGGCCTCAGGCGGCTTGGTGCTGCAGTGAGTTATTAGTAGTAGTAGTTGTAGTAGTAGTAGTAGCAGTATATGTAGATTTACGGAGCACTTGGAATCCCCCTTCCACATACTTCCTCCCACAAAAACTAGGCTGGTCAGAAGGCTCCTCCTTAAAAAATGGAGTTTCAAAACGCAAAAGGAGATTTTTTTTTATTACATCAAATAAACAAAGACCCATATTTATTGGAAAAAATTTAAATTAGGTACAAATTTTTACTAATTACCACCATTTCATAATTGTAGATATACCAATGTGCTATTTGGGGACCCCCCCCCCTCTCATATCACACACACACACACATATACAAGGCTGGTCTAGAGGAACCACCTCCCATGGAAAACTGGAATGTCTGGCATAAACGTGATTCCCGACAAATCAGACACAAAATACGACTTCCAATTTTCATAGTTTCTTACCGTATTAAAATAATCGAAGTCGCTCTCGGGGAAATGATAGAGTGGAGACACATGACCAGTTTTCTTATCCCAGTTTCCATAGTAGTCATATGTCATAACTCCAATCCAGTCTAAATATTGATTAATAGTTGATACATCATAACCAGCATCAACAACTGTTTTTGATGGTGACACTGCAGCAGAAACTGTCCATCCCCTCGGCTTAAAAGCCTCACTGATCTCCTTAACCCAGAGAGCAAATCCTTCTTTGTCAGAAGAAGGTCCTTTACTGCAGTCAACCTAGAATTCAATGAGAATTAGTGATAAGGAAAAACTGTATCTTCTTAAAGTAGAGGAATGAAATATATAAAAAATCGTAAAACAGGCTTATGCCCATTCGGTAAAAAAAACTACAATACTAGGCTTTAAAAATACTTGCTATATGGATTGTCGTTAGAAAAATAAAGTGGTAAAAAAAAATTTTATTGCAAATTAGGCTTGTATCCAGGGCTTTTATTAGGAAGGGGGGCAATCATCTTGAGGCACAAGAAAAACGTCTTATAGGTAATATCTAACTTATTCTTTGGATCAAAATTAGGGATTAAGGGATAACATTCTCATGAGGTAAAGAAACGACTAGGCTACATAAAAATAAAGCATTATTTACAATCAGTACAATAGGTAGAGGCGCTGCAGCACATTATTCCCAAATATTGACCATATTATAAAATGCAGAAGACCCATCTTGCTTTTTTGTGCTTTAATTTTTTCTTTGTCCCCAAAAATGTAATAAGTATGAAGAAGATTAAAATGGAGAATGGGTGAAAAATCCCTTACTGAGAAAAAGGAGATTAGTATATATGTGAATGAATGCACTCAATTTCCCACAAAAGAACATATCGTCACAAGTGGAGTATAATATATAAAAAAAAACTAAAAAACAACAAATGGACAGCAATGTCGCAAAGCATCCCACAATTTATTTTCTGCTAAACTCCTACTGAACTTCTCTAATCTTTCCTGCCCAAAGCTTTCACACAAATCTTTTGTGCATGCTGTATTGGTTACTAATCACTCTGTTTCACTTCCAGGGAGCATTTACAGGAGAAATTTGCAAAATTGGAAAAAGTAAGAAACGTTGAATGATTCTTTTTATTTATTTATTTATTAATACATCAAATGGTAAGCAATAATGCTTGTCGCTATAATTATCTGACAGAAAGTCCAAAATTGAGAAAGTGCTAACACTTTTGGTGCAGCCATCGCCTAAAACAGCTGGGCTCAAATTTGTCTACTGCACGAAGCTTTATCTATTGAATGCCACAAAATTTCTAATAATAAATTTAAAAATCAACGTAAATAAAGAAGGCAGTAAGACTATCAGCCAATCTTAAGCTATTAGCCACTAATATTTGCTCCATTGTATTTATAAAAAGGACAAGAGAAAACAAGAATAAATCAAACCTTAGAATTGATAGAAAAGAACAAAAAAATAAAATGATAAAATCTACCAAAAATTAAAGTGTATAAATATGTAAAAAAGAATGCAGTTTACCTGCCAGCACACAGGGTATTCCCAATCCAAATCTATTCCTTCGAAGCCATATTTTTCTATAAACACAATTGCGTTATCTATGAAGTTCTTCCTGGCCTCTGGGCTATTTACTAGGCGACTGTATTTGTTTCCTGCTGAATCGTTCCATCCGCCGAGGGCTATTACAACCTTGACACCTTTTTCCTTGAGGGCAACAACTTTTTGGTAGAATTCTGTAATTTAAAGATTTTTTAAACTATATTTTGAATTATTCATTACTAAATATTCAAAATAGAAGATTGCATATTTTAGAAACTGCCTTGTTTAGGGTTATTGTTGACGGTTTTTCTTTTTCAGTTGATTTTAACCGACAAGTCTGGTTGGCTAAATTATACCCCTATACAAGCTCAATTTTTAGCAGTTTGCTAAAGGGAATCACTCAAAGTCGTTGGATAATTCTTTCTTATACTTTCGTACAGTTCAATTACGTTTTCCAGAGAGTTGATATATAGCCATCGTAAAGTGTTATCGTCAACTAAATGTAGATTTTTCGATGTATGCGTATGAGTACCAGAGTACCATTTTCAAAAGTACAGTAAATATAAACTATTAAATAGTAGATGGCTGACAGAAAGGTATATCCATCTCTAAGGTTTGGCTTCCCAGCAAAGAAAAGTTTAACCTTTGTCCATATTGGAGTTTTGAAGAGTATATTTCCCGCAGTTAACTTCTTCTCGGTTATACATAATTTAAGCCCCCTCCCCTCCCTTCCTCCAACAGGGCTCTAAATGGGAACCTTTAATCTGAGTACTAGCGATCGCAACTTCAAGAGAGATTTTTAAGATCACAATGCAAATTCATACGTTTTAAGCCGGGGCAGCACTTATTTTTTACCCTAAATAGGAAATTATATTGTGCATAAATGAAATTATATTGGAAATTGTATTATGTGGAAAAATAGCAATCATTGCTTATATTATATTATGTGGAAATTATATTATATAAAAAGAATTATTTTATATGGAAGTAATAAACAAATTACGTTGTGCATAAATGAAACTATATTGTTTTGATGCCGATCAATGTCAATTTGTACCGTAAAACAAACACTGGCGAAAACGAAAATAGAAGGATTATTCTTTACCAGCCATTTAGCTGGAAAATTATCAGAAATTATTTCTAGTTTTCTTGAGTGCAGGTTACATACGAATATTGAAAATATATCAGTAAAGTAATAAGATATATCAGTAAATTACGTACTCCACTTGAAATTTTTCGAGTTGAATTTTTCAACTTCAAATGCAAAATTTATGACAGAACAGGGGGGAGGGGGAGAACTAATTCAGGTGAGGAGATTACAAGCATGCAATAACAGTAATACTATTGAAATTGTGAATGCGTGGCATTTTGGGATGGGACATACCCAAGTAAGATAAATCTAGCTTAAGATGAAAATGTATGATTCTAGTAGCTACTATTTGGGGACAAATTAGTATTAGTAGGAGAGATTTTATAACTTTTTTTTTACCTTTTGACGTCGAGCGTGACTATAAACGTTGTTTGGGTATAATTCTGGTGAGTTAGGTTATGCTCAAGTTTTAAGCATGGATTTTGTTTTTACTGACAAATTTTAGTATAAGCTACTGATTGATTTCTTACACTAAGTGAGACCAGAAGTTTGGAAAAGTAATTACTTGCTCTTTTTGTAAGTTTAATAAATGGTTAGTATAAATTTAAAAGACTCAAGACAAATAAAAAAAAGATTTTAATTGAAAATGCTTATGAAAAAACATTAATACTACCCTTGAGGATGCAAACTGCTCAAAAAATTTAAGTTATTTACTTCTCTAGCGCCAGTTTGATTTAAAAATATGCGATTAACAAGGACCATTGACTTTTTTTCGCTTTCGCGTTGGTAGATATGAAAAAATTGTGGTTCAGAAACGTGCTACAATTTAAGTAGGCCTATTAATGTTACTACTCACTGTTATCTAGATCAGCCCATGTATCATATGGTTTCATGATTAGCTTTGTAGAATCCAGGGTTGCGAAACCATACACCATGTGAGTACACAGGGATGCGTCAATGTTGTCAGGAGTGTATTTTCCAGCACCTGGTCGATACCATGCCCAATTTGTAAAGTAGCAAATTACCTTCATTGAGTCTGAAAATTTCAATCAAATTAGTTATTCAATTCCATTTGAGCCATTTTTTTTTCGTTGAGCAAAATGGCTACCACACAGCTTTTTCTAAGGTATGATTTTTACGTGCCTTTGTTAGTAAAAAGAGAGGTTATCTTACACAAGTGTAGGTCAATTACTGACTCTCCCCCACCTCATGTTTTTATCAGTATGTTGGATTTCTTATCTGACTTGCATAGGCCTAATGTTGGACACGATCTCATCGTTTATATAGAGAATAGAATTAGAGCTTAGAAGCAGCAACAAAAATAGTTTTAGTCGATAAGTCCTTGGAGGTAGGTGCTTTAAGTTTGTTTCAAGACTCAACCATTGTTGCATATCTTATTTATTTATTTCGTGAAACGAGTTTGAATTGAACTAAGAACATTCAGATTATAAGCTATGCCATGTTATAATAAATATTCTCAACAGTAAAACTTAAAAGTTATTGGTCTAAAAGTGCATCCATTTTCTGCGTATTGGAAATCCCCTATCTGACCTTTGACTGGTCCATATTCCTTGCCTACTTTAGTGTTTTAACCCCCCCCCCCCCCCCTCTCCCTCTCCCAACGTTGGAATCAATAGTAGGAAAGCAAATAATTATGATTGCTAGAAAAACATCGAAAAGATGAAAATATGTTTCCTGTGTGTACGAATATTATAAGGATTGAAACTATCTGTAACATTTTGCAACCTTTTTAGACTTATGACCTTGGATGGAAATTGATGACTTTCCTCAACCTAAACTAAGGTATGCAATCTTGAACGATTTGTATGACAAAAAAATATTGTGGGTATTTTGTAATACACTGTCAAATAGAAAAAAAGGTAAGAGGCACAATATCTGTTTAAGAGTAAATTAAAAGATATAATGGTAAATTTTGCAATGCTCTTTTTTCAGTGCGGTACAAGCAACGTTTTATGTCTCAAGGTTTATGATTCTTGAGAAAATTTTCTGTACGTTGTCTATAGTCCTACGGTCTTAATATGTTAATGTAAGAAGACAATTTTACTTTCATTCGGTAGCTGAAATTCATTTACCCATCAACCGAAACAAATATTTAACTTCGCTCTGTATTATGTTACAAACTGAAAAATAATTTGAAAACTAATCTGTTGAATAAACGAAATTTTCTTTTTTGGTTAGTTCAAATTATCCACTACTATATAACCTAATAAATACAACATTCATATGTCCCTTAATTTTACTAGTTTTTTCATGAATTCCAATGTACATAACTTCACTGGATTTTCATCGTGGATTTTTATCATTAGGTGTTTTGATGTGGTTTTAGTAGTTGTTTTCAATATTGCTAATCGTTTTCCATCTTAAAATTCGTATATAGTTTAATTTTAGTTATTTTTTAGTCTATTCTATTGTCCATGTTTTTTATACGGTTTTAGGTAAGTATTTTCATTATTAACTATTTTATATGTTTTTACTTGATCTTAAAAAATTCCTAGCAGCTTCATTTTACGGATTTTCTCGTCAGTTGCAATGTATATCTTTTATTCGGTTTATCAATAGGTGCTTTCTCTACTAATTATTTCAATATATTTTCAACTAGTGTTTTCAATAACACACACTTTTAGGATCTAAAAAATTGGTAGCAATACGGATTTTCTCGTCAGTTAAAATGTGTATTTTTTTGTGTGTGTTTACTTTTTGTACAGCGTCGTTAAAAAAAAAATAAGAGCTATGTATATTTAAAGAGTAATTGGAAATTGCCAATTTTGTTGATGATAAGCTAATAGAAACAAATACCGTATAAAATTCATTATCCAGCTGATGACGATTGGTAATACAAAGCTTTTAATATATGTATTTATGTATTACATACGTATTTATGTACACAGATTCTCCTGTAATTCTGTCATCACTCAAAATGATTAACATATTTATAACTAAACGAGGGAGAAGAGAGTTTAATTGGATGACTGTTTTTGTGATTGACGTGCAAAAATACGTCACAAAAATAAATTAATGGTATTAAAATACACTCTTTAACACGGAAATACACGACAGTATTCTCTTTGCTTAAGGGTACTCAATTTTCCTTAGGGTGAATGTTATACATTAGTCTACTGCCTTTTTTAGTTTTTCCGCGTGATTCAGCCATAAATGGTATTATTTCTAATTAAGGTTTGTAAGATACTTAAAGATAACAAACAACAAAGAGAGATAAAATTCAACAAAAAAAAACATCAAACGAGACTGCGGCCAGTAGAGAGAAAAGAGATGAAAGATAAAAACAACGCGAATATTTTCCCTGTATCTAAACTATGCGTCCTTTATCACAAGATAAAAAGAAAAAAAACTAAACTAAAAACAGATAGAACCACCACCAATAATAATAAATATATTTGTCGCTACTGATCCACGTAGGGAAAAGAAGCTATTAGAGTTACTTCAATGAGAACATCAAAGCAACATTAAAGTAAAGCATATTTAAAGATAAACAGCTTACCATCTCCTGTTGGTTTTGGTGGCTCAGTACTTGTACCAGAAGTGGGTGCTTTTGTTGCTATAACCGGACTTGTTATTGGTTGTGTCGTTGTGACAATTGTCGAAGTACTTCCAGCGATCGTTGTAGAAGACATCTGTGTCGTGCTAGGCAGTTTAGTCTCAGCAGATGTCGTTGTCTCTTCTGGCTTTGAAGTTGGTTCCGCTGTTGTTGGTGGTTTTGGTGGCTCTGTTGAAGGAGGAGTAGTTGGGGCTACAGTAGGCTCAGTAATCTCCTCGGCTTTACAATTTGCATTTGACGGCCAGTCACATATTAGAGAACCCTAAATTAGAATTTTATTAAGTGAATGGGTAGAATAGCAGCTTTCACTTCAAAGAATAATATTTTTATGGGTTAAGAGCCTGAGTAAGAACTTTGCAGTTTGGCATTAAATGTAATCTCTGAATCTAAAAGCCTGATTCACTTCCTCAACCTTCAGAATTCCTGAAGTATTATTTCCTAATATAATGGGAGAAAAATATAGGAATTTTAGTAACAAAAATATCTTGATATTGCAATCCGTTACTCGCTAAAAGTAATCCTATGTCCTTCGAAATGATAAACACAAATTTTGTTTATCTAAGAACTCCTGATAATTAAGATCCCTTTATGAGCTATTAGTGGGTGGGGAATAGTTTTGAATACCACTGAACAACCGCTTTCAGTCATTATAATTATACTTCTGTGCAAAAATAAGTTGGAGAACACATTTTTTTTAAGGCACCAAGAATAGTAAAACCAAAATCCATTTGTTTAAGCTGGTTAAATGGAAACTTGCGAAACCTAACATCTTAAAAAATTCAGAAAAAAATTGAGAATTCAATTTTACATGAAAAACTGTCCATATGCAGTTATAAAATTTTGGGAGTAGATGCTGCCATATTAAAAAAAAAGACAAAAAAACATGTGAAAAATCAGCACAGATTCAGCTAAAAATATATGGAACCAATGAACTTAAGAGGGTTTAGCTTTCTTTTGAAAGTGTAGTGGTCTTTTAATTTGGTTGTAATTAAGTGTAATAACTATAATAAGTGTGATAACTATAATACTTGAGTTCTTAGGAATAAAAAGCATTGTCAAATTTAACCTATTAGTTTTCCTTATACATTTGTTTATTTTAGATTTTTCCCAAACTTTGCAATATCTGTCCTGAACGTGGGATATGGAGAAGAGTAAATATACATGAAACATTACTTCCAAAAAGCATAGTCAATATATTTTTTATTATTTAATGTCTTGGGAGTTTTTTCCAAGTCTCAGGGTTTTCAACACATGAATCTTGTATAAACTAGCAATAATGTGGGACTTTACATGATGAACATAAATAGCCCTTGTGCATTATTATTTTATAATTGTCATTTACATGAAGACCCCTCGAACAAACCAAAAGATTTAGCAGATAGACAACGAAATTCAAGATTCTTTTATTGTTTTGATGAGCTACGGAGAAATTCTTTTCTTCTTTCTCTCTGCCTCTCGTTTTCTCTCTCATCTTCTCTCTCTCCCTCTCTTTCTCCTTTTCTATCCATCGAAACATCTTTCTATCTTTAAAGATAATCTTATTTTATGATTGACTCACAGGCTTTACATCAAGGTTGGAGGGAAGAGTGGCATGCGTTTTATAGCTTAAAAGTGTTTTACAACTACCATTTTGGGGTCTAGGACGGACCCTGCCCCCTGACACGCTCTCAAATGGATCTTCAGAAGAGAACTCATTTTGATAAAGGGCAATGTATACGTTATATATGAAATACCGTATATGCAAAAATGCATATAAACAAATTTATGATGTGTTAAAAAAAATTGAACTCCCCTTCCCAACAAAAATCCTGCGTACAGCCTTGATGGCAGTATTTACGGAAATAAAAGAAATTGTAAAAAAAATAATGGTCTTACCTGATTCCAATGTAATCCTTCCGGGCATGTCATGGCGAGCCATTTATCATAAACGCATAGTTGGTACTGATTACAATTCCCGGGCATTGGGGCCAATTGACCAGTTGCACATGGTTGTGCGTAATCGACTTTTATCACTAAAAAAGAAAAGCTTAAATACACAGACATGCATAAGAATATAATGGAACACTACTATACATAGGGATGGCCTACTAACAAAAAAAGATTTTAATATGATTTTAAAACTGAGGCCTTGACTCTCAGGTTGTATTTGGTTATCGTCAAATGTTATTTCTGCTGAGTCTTGACAAGGATGAAATCATGGTTGCAGTAGTAGCTGTAACCTAGTAAAGAGTGAACCACAGTCCATTGTAACCAAAAGTTGAAAAACGCGTTTTGAAAAAAAAACTGCCAAAAGAGAAAAAAATTGTCATCGCACCGAATCAGGAATGGTAACTATTGTCTCGGTTAATCTTAAAAGTAAGTTTATTGTGAAAAAGTATGGTGATTTTAAGAGCCTGAGACCCCTTGAAAATGGCATCAGATTGAAATAAAGTACACCATTGGAATCATCATGGTCGAAAATCATGTAGGATAATTGCAGTCCTCCACCTTAAACACCAAGAAAAATCACTTTTTTGTATCGGTAGCACTCATGTCTCCTTTTCTTCCTACCAGGGCTAGGGAATGACCAGAAACCCCTAGAGAGACGTTTAATGCCTAACTTGAACTGATATTGACTTTTCTAGTGTCCTTTTTAAGTCAACACAAAGATTTGAGGGCATTAGCGCCCTTTCCCAAAAGGCCCCCTCCTTTCAAAGTCGTCCTATGAAAGTTTAGACATGATCATTTTGTTCAACCCAGTTCAAAGGTCCAAAAAATTCAATTTTGATGATGATATGACCCTCCATAGTCCCTAGGGAAGGGCTGTGTGGGGTATATGGCTTTTTGGTATCAGGTGTATCGCAATCGCGCGTATCGGTATCGGCGTATTGATATCCCGTGCATCATATCGTGCATATCAGTATCGGGCGTTTTTTCTAGTTTTGTGCCTTCTATCGTGGTTGCAGCAGTAGCAGCAACCTAGTAAAGAGCAAACCCCAGCCCATTGTCATCAAAAGCTGAAAAGTGCATTTTGAAAACAAAAAACTTCCTAATGTAAAAAAATTGTCATCTGACATTGATTCATAGAATAGTAATGAGACACTCATTCATAGGAGTAGTAACTATTACTTCTGTTACTCCTCAAAGTAAAAGTTTATTGAGAAAACAAATTTTAGATGACTTTCAAAGAGACTGCAACCCCTCAAAAATGGCATCAGATCAAAGTTGCACCATTGGAATCAATATGGTCAAAAAGTCTTGTATAGGGTAATTAAAGCCCCCCACACTGAACAACAAAGAAAATCACTTTTCTGCAGGGGTAGTACTGATTTGTCCTCTTTTTCTTTTTTTAACCAGGACACGTAAGTTACTAGAACAACATAAAGAGATGTGGCTCAACGGAATTCGAACAAAAATTATAGTTTCTATTTCTATAGTATTCTATTACACTTTTTAAGCAACCAAAAAGATTGAAGGGCAGCTAGCCCCCCTCCCCTCAGAGGCCCCCTTCTCCTAAAGTCGTCCGATCAGAATTATGAGATAACAACTTGTTCAGCATAGTTGAAAGGTCCAGTAACCATACTTTTGGTGATGACCTGACACTCTACAGTCCCTGGGAAAAGGGCTGTAAATAGGCAATTATGGTCCAATAAATTCCAATGGATTAAATTGGATTAATAGTTTGTATTTTAGTCGGTAGAGCTTGCACTTTGAATTAGGACGCCAAAGGTTCAAGTCCTAAAAGGGCTTTTTTAATCATGGTTTTGTGCCTTCTATATGACTATGTGGATAACCTGAATTTCTTAAGACAGACTACGGTATTTCTTTAGTCAATTTTGTTTTTCCTGCTTCGCCAAAAAATTACGACCAACCACCAAAATTTGACTGAATTTGGGCTTAATTTTTTCTCTGATAATTTCCAGATGAAAAAAATGTCACTTTTGTTTTACATTTTCTTTTAGTATTTTGAAAAAAAAATAAAAAAAAGTTATTTGAATTCGTCAGTTCATTGTTTCTTTTGGTTCGCATAGTCTTCCAAGAAAGGATTTCATAATAGCCTAGTATTTGTTATTGGGAAAGATTCGGACATTTTCTAGGGTGGTATTTTTACAGGGAGGGGGGGGGGTATTTTCTACGGGAAAAGTTTTTCATGGGAAAGAAATTTTCTGAGGAAACTATCCAGGTGAAAATTTACAATGTGGGATGGGAATTTTCTAGCAGCATTTGAAAACCGTCACGAATTAAATTTTAAAAAATCAACTGAAAGTAAGAGTAACATTAAAACTTAAAACAAACAGAAATTATTCTGTATATGAAGGGGGAGGGTGCTTCCCCTAAGTAAAAAATAAAATAGATTATGACATTATTTTTATCTTATTAAGATTTTATTATATTTTATCAAGATCGCAGTTGGGCGGCTCTTTTGAAGAAAACCTGTTAATTTGATCAATTTGATTCCTTATCCTATGCTCTTTTCAGTTGTTACTCTACAATGTATCCCCACTCCCCAGATGTTCCCATGAATAGTCCTAAATAATATATTTCTTCGTTGTCTTTGATATCGTGAAGCGTCACATGATGGGTAGCTGGATTTTTGACTGTATTTCTTCGTTGTCTTTGATATCGTGAAGCGTCACATGATGGGTAGCTGGATTTTTGACTGGATAAACTCGGTAAAAACATGAGTCGATAAACTCGCTTGAGTAGTCACAATAGAGTTTAAGAAAAATTTTTATTTGAATTGATTTAATTGTTCCGTTGTTTTGTTCCATTGTTATATATATATATATATATATATATATATATATATATATATATATATATATATATATATATATATATACCAGGACTGTATATGAGACCATTAGGGGTATTGGGGTGCACTGTCACCAATGCGACAAAAATATTGTAAAATAGATTAAAATAAGGTATCTAATTGTGCTGTTTGTTTGTTTTTCGTTTTTTTTTTTTTTCACTACCATATTTCCTTCAGAAGAGCTATCCAGCTGCAATGTTGCTAGAATTTTTCAGCCAAATACTGGTTATAAGACTTTCATGATAACCTATTTTCATCAAATTTCTTAGACCACAACTTTGTATTTCTAAAAGAAACAGTCTGAGAAGTAAAATGAGAGTTCTTTTATTCTCTAAAAAATTTTTCCCTGTCAGTACAAGTAGGATATCAGCGGACTAATTAGTCCAATAACGGGCCTAATGTGTCCTAATTAGTATATACTCATTACTTTTTCTCCTTATCCCACTCAGTTGGATCCACACCGGTTTCATTTAAAAACAATTCTTAGGTCGACGTTTCTATGACGTTTTTTTTTTTCGTTTTTTTTTAAACTTGCCAAGGGTCTCAAAAGATTAAGTAAAAAATACCCTTTCCTTTAACGGCACTGGTAAAGAGTGTACGAAAATAAGAAAAAAAAACCTGAAGAGGTACCTGTTCTTTCAAATTAGAATTTGGTAAAATTCTAGCTAATTGACTTCTTGCTAACTCGGAAATGGTTTAGGTTAGGTAAATGAAACTTTCAGGGATGGGTCTACAGGCTAAAATATGTCCCGGGAAGGTATTTTGAAGTACCCACCTCCACTCCTTCTCCCTCTAGAGGGCCCTGAAATTTGCCTACATGACAGGTCTATTACCTATTGAAATTTTGACAAAACAACATTTTACCTTAATTTTCAGTTGCTAGTGGCTTTTTCTCTGCCTTTAGTTCTGAAAATGCAATTCCTGTTATTTGAGTAGAATTTTGAGCCATATCAATTGTTTTTTTTTTCAAAATTTAAGAAATGTATTTGCATATCTTTAAAACTTCATAAAATGGAATGAGTAAAGTTATGAAGCTGAAAACAATTTTGTTGTACTTGAATTAAGCAGAAAATCTATTTTGCAAGGTTTCACTTTTATAACACACCTATTTTTAAAGGTCATCAAAGGTCAGGGCCCTCTAGAGGGAGAAGAAGTGGAGGTAGTTGCTTCCTACCTTCCCAAGACATACTTTAGCCTGTAGACCTATCCCTGAAAGTTTCATTTTCCTAACCTAAACCATTTCTGAGATAGCAAGAAGTCAATTAACTAGAATTTTACCTTAGAATTTTCCTAATGATTGGCACTCACTGGGAGGAGGCAACCAGACATGTATCTACTTAGAAGACGTGCAATAAATGAAAAAGGGCCAAAGTTTGGTACATTCGACAGAGCAAATTTTGCCAGAAAAAATTCCATATTTTTCAGAAAATGAAATAACACACGTTAGAGAAAATGATTCTTAGCCTACTTCATAATATGCAGAAAATTTGTAGCTAACACATTTTGAAGCAACTTTCAAAACACTTTACCCCCCTCCTCCCTAATGCGCAAATATATATAGCCCAAATTTTATATTTCCCTCGCGTTTTTCCGTTTCTTAATTTCTTTGGCGGTGTTTCAATTTATGGTTGAAACGCATGGCAAAATACATGGGAAATATGTAATTTGGGCCTTCTATTTACGCCTTAGGGGGAGGGGTGGTTGGGGTTAAAGGGTAGTGAGAGCGGCTTCAAAATGTATTAGGTAACAATTTTTCTGCATATTATGAAGTAAGAATTGGCGTCTTAATATGTTTCCTTTTCAAGAGCCCTAATTGTTTATAAATATCCCTCTTTTTTAAATTTATTTCTGCGGGTGCACACAATCACAGTGATTGCGGCTTTGTCTCATTGTTCACCAAATATAAAACTTTTGCTTACAATTTTCGTATTTTTTAGTCTGGCATTCGCACCGACACTTGTCTATTGGAGAAGCAATTACTGTGTCGGTAATAAGAGAAAATAGTACGAAAGCTATCATAATCCCAAATAGCAACACCCATAGCAAGCAATGAACTGATAAAGGGCTGAATATAATAAGCCAAATATAAGCATTGTTACCATACATTTCGCAGAATTCTCAGATGTAAACAAGTTACAGAGGCGTGCAATCAAACTCAATAACCATTTTAAAGTCTCAATCAACCCTTTTTAGGCGTTTATTATCATATGTTTGAGTTTGTAAACACCTGCTGTAATGGCTGTATTTGCAACCCTTTGAGCGTTACATAAAATAAGAACCGAATCAAGAAAAGAAATACAAAATTTTTAAAGCGAATGAAAGTTGAAAATACAAAAAAATACGTATACAAAATATTTGACTTATAGCTTAATTTGAACTTAATATTGTTGGCTTTTATGAGTGGGTAATCATTTTTAGTGACCTATAGTGATCGCAATTTCTGGCGGTCTGTCTCTCTGTCGGTCCCGGTTTTGCTAGTTTGGGCACTTCCAGATAAGCTAGGACGATGAAATTTGGCAGGCGTATCAGGGACAAGACCAAATTAAATTAGAAATAATCATTTTTCTGATTCGATAATCGTTTCCATCTGGGGGGAGGGGGAGTGGGTGGACGGTTAATCCGGAAAAATTAGGAAAAATGAGGTATTTTTAACATAAGAACGGGTGATCGGATCTTAATGAAATTTGAGATTTAGAAGGATATCGTTTCTCAGGGATATTATTTTAGATCCCGTCCGGATCCGGTGACATTGGAGGGAGTTGAAGGGGATTCCTGAAGGCTTGGGAAACGCTTAGAGTGGAGAGATGGGGATGAAACTTGGTGGGAAAAATAAGCACAAGCCATAGATACGTGATTTACATAACCAGAACGGATCCACTCTCTTTGGGGGAGTTGGGGGGGGTGATTCGGATGATTGGGAAAAATTAGAAAAAAGAGGTATTTTTAACTTACGGACGAGGGATCGGATCTTAATAAAATTTGATATTTAGAAGAACCTCGTAACTCAGACCTCTTATTTTAAATCCTGACCGGATCCGGTGTCATTGGTGGGAGTTAGGGGGACCGGAAATCTTGGAAGACGTTAAGAGTGGAGAGATCGGGATGACACTTGGTAGGAAGAATAAGCAGAAGTCCTAGATACGTGATTGGCATAACCGGAATGGATCCACTCTCTTTGGGAGAGTTTAGGGGAGGAGGACATAATTTGATAATTCGGAAAAATAAAAAAATAAAAACGAGGTGTTTTTAACTTGCGAATGGGTGATTGGATCTTAATGAAATTTGATATTTAAATGGACCTTCTGTCTCAAGAGCTCTTATGTTAAATCCTGACTGGATCCGGTGACATTGGGGGGAGTTGGAGAGGGAAACCGAAAATCTTAGAAATCACTTAGAGTGTAGAATCGGGATGAAATTTAGTGGGAAGAATAAGCACAAGTCCTAAATACGTTATTGGCATAACCGGAACGAATCCACTCTCTTTGGGGAGGTGGGTGGGGGAATGGAATTAGTAGAAAAGCCTATCAGACGACAGGCATAAGAAAGAAAAAGACAGTAGCTCACACCCTTTTGTGAGGAACAGAGAAATTTTATTTCGCCCCCTCTCCCAAAATTAACATTTTATGTTCCGCTACCCCTTAAAAAAGCAAGAAAGCTTATATAAATTGGGGTATAATTTAAAAACTACTTATGAAGTTTGACAAATTGTAATAATACCCACTAACTTCATGCAATATCCTCAGTAGGATATTGCATGCCTTCAGGCTTCAGCTGAAAAAACATTCCCAGATTAGTGATTGGCTGGATGTTAGGGACCCTTTATAGTGTTTAAACACGGTTCATTTGACAATTAGTTTTCTTGAGGGGCTATCATTTTTATTCTTTAACGCGACGGTAAAACAGTTTGGTTACAATTGAGAGAACTCATATATTGTTCGTCTTATTTTTGTATTTCTAATTATCGCTAACTAGCAACTCTAAATAAACCATGTCTAAAGAAACAAACTTACAAAGAATGGCAATTAATACTAGTTTAAACATGTCATATAACTACTGAGGCATAAACTTTGAAAGCTGCTTATGAATAACAAATACTACACCTGGATTGTAAAATTGGAACAGGAAAAACACCAGTTGTGCAATTCGCTTGATTTAATAGTTTTTATCAGAGCAATTTCAGGATTTTGACTAACTCCATGAGTTGCTACTAACGAAGTGATTCCTGTAGGAAATGGATTTATGTGGGCATGTTTTTCTTGAAAACGGTGATGTTTCGAAAATAGCAGACACTGGCCTTTTTTTAGTCATCCCTTGCTGGGGGTTCCTTTGAACAAAAAAATTATAAATTGCCCAATTTGTACTTTTGAGTTTAAACATTATTTTTTAAACCAATGTTATATACCCACTACATTATGCATTTATTTTTTTAGAAAGAAAATTTGGTCTCATTTTCTTGAGATAAAATGTTAACTGCTCTCTTTTCCGAAATTTATCCAATTATAAAATGAAGTCGCACTAATACAGTTTGGGAAACTTTAAAACATAAAATATGATGTTATTCTCTTCACGTTAACTTAAAGAATGTGCTTTTTTAATTTTTTTTTCTATTACAAGATGATATATGGACCATTTGTTCATTTATGTTCATTATTTTATAGTTGTACAAACACCGTTAGGGGGGGGGGGGTAAGAAAAATTTCCTGTGTGGGCGGGGAGTAGAAGCCTTGAAAAAGGATATTTCAGCCCAAACAATACAGCTTTCCTTGATAAGCCTACCACGTCTATATTTGGGGAGGATTAGCTCTCTTGACCTTCCCTCATTTGGAGGATTCACTTGCTTAAAGAAACCCGATGATTGAAGATTTAAATGAAAAAAATTATGACATGGTTTCTACGAGGAGACAGTATATAGGGATAAACTACTACCATTTTAGTAATTTTGCGCCATTGCTAGAGCTACTTAAACTTAAGTTTCTAAATAAAAAACTAGGTAGAGTTAAGACAACCTTTGCGTTTCTCATTGTTTCAAGAATGAATACTCAAAGACAACAGCAGTGTAAAAATAAGTGAATACTCTTTCACATTACCTCAAGTATGAAAGATTTACGCAATAGTATATGTTTCTCCGTTCAAATTTAAAAGGATAATTAAGCACTTGCAATCAGAGTTGCCACCTGATGACAAAAAATCACCAAATTCTTGTGATATTCTGGTTGATTTACTGATTTTCTTCAATAATCTAGTGACTTATGTGAAAATGTAGTAATTTTTTGCTTATGCAATATAAAAAGTCACTAAAAATAGTGATAAATCACTAGGAGTGACAACCCTGCTTGCATTACCAACTGGTGAACGAAAATTTCTTACATTGAACCACTAGCCAAACTTTAGTAATAAGACTAGAGATTTATGACTTACTTGAATCGACGTCTGTGCCAGGAGTCACTTCTTGTCTTTTATCTGTACTACTCTGTGTCACTGCTGGTGCAGCAACGGGAGCTGTAAAGCTCATAGACATAGTTGCGGCAATTGAAGCAACCCTCTCACAATCAACATTTTCTGGGTAGTCACAATATTTTCCATCTGCATTCCAACTTAATCCAGGAGCACAATTCATCATGATGAGATTTCCACCAACACAAGCTGCGAACTTATTACAGCCACCAGAGGGGTCAGGATAATACTCTCCTTGGATACAACTCTCAGGAGCTATAGGTTTTTGAGTAGTAGTTGTTGTTTGAGTAGTTGTTGTTTGTCTTGTGCTTGTACGTGTAGTGGAGGCTGTCGTTGTTGTTGAAGTAGTAGTAGTTGGTGTTGTAGTAGGGGCTTTTGTTGTTGTGGAGGTAGTTGTGGTTGGTACTGTTGTAGTAGAACGTGTGGTTGTTGTTGCACTTGGTGTTGTGGTAGCACGTGTCGTTGTGGTCTTGGGTGGTTGTGTTGTACTTTGTTCCGTTGTGCCTTCGGTCGGTGTGTTAGGTCTTGGCCACTTGGATGTGGGTACCAGTGTTGAATCGGTTGGTTTTGGTGTATTTGAACCTGTAAAAAGAGAGAATTTTATTACTACTCAGCAAGGGGATAGTAAGCTTCTCAAAACATTGCAGTTTGTAAAACATTTGTTCATATGAAAGAGTTTTTTGTGACATATAATAGAAGGAAACTCTGGTTCTTTTTCCACTGCTCCAAATGTCATTAGTTAGACGGTAGTTAATCTTATGAATTTAGTAATAAATTCTCTTCCTACAGATTTTTAGGTTGTATTATGTTTCTACTCATTTGAGAACGAGTTGTGTATATTTCCACTTTACAACAAATTTGACTTTTACACTAAATAGGGGCTTAAAGCGTGTTTTTTTTTCTGGAAGCCTCTCAAGCAATGTTATATAATCTGCCAACGGTATACCTCAAGGATCATTACAAATTCATATTTTACTAAGGATCTAATCAGAGAATACTGTCATCAAGAAAAATAGGCATACCGTCATCCCAGTCTTCTTCGAATTCAACAGGAGGAGGTGTTACAACCACAGGAGTAGTGCAGGATTTTTTATAGGTGTCATTTCTTAAGCCCAATCCTCTTGCAATAGCTCTTGTTAAGCGGAAGCTTTCTTCGCAACAGATATTATTAAAGTCGTCCATATCCAAAGACCATACTGATGCTCCAGCAAATCCTGCCTGATTGATGAAATCCGCCTACAAATTATGATCAAATTATAGGTTTTATCCGTTTGTTTTACAAAGATTTATTTGCTGAATAGATCGATGACGATACAGAATAACCATTGAAATACATGAGCAAATAAACAGCCATGAATTACCTAAAATTAACAGTGTAAATCATTGGAAGCAATAAAAAAAAAACAGACATAAATAACCATAATACCAGCTTCAGCTGCATTAGGAAACCTTTGCTGGTGGCATGGAAGAAAAAGAACAAGAAGCTAGTCAAAACACAAGCTGTCTGTAGTAGGCTAATTATAAATTAAGGCTTATGTGGTATGACCATGACTGGGCTACGGTAATTTCAAGGTTTTCAGTTACCAAAAACCTTGAAGTTGAAAGGTTTTTCAATTACCTAGTCAAAACAAAAGGCTGCGGTGATTGAAATAAATTTAAAGCGAGAATGGAAAAACCGGACAATACTTTTCAGCATTGTCAACAGCTATTTTTTTTAAACAGCCAGAGGAGGATGAGCTGCCTCCCCCACAACATTTGGCTCTTTATGCTAAAATTTGTTTTTGTGTCCCAGTGCTTCAAGAACAACAGCATAAGCACAGAGGCAACTGGAATGAAATTAAAAGAGATTTTCACAGTATTCCAAGTAGGGACGTATTTTCTGTGGAACAAAAAGGGGGGACAAATGCCTCTCTGAGACTCCAGTTTCCCCCCGCTGAAATTTAGTGTATTCAAAAATCTTGTCAAAACTAAGATAAGCCTGCATAATTCAAGCATCCACAGAAACAGATCAGTTTTCTTTAGTATTTATTTGCCTTTATGTTACTAAATGGGTCATTATTCAGGTTTCAGTGTCGTTTTCACTTGATTTGGGAGAATTGGCTCCGCTTTGCCCCCCCCCCCTCGTAATTTTGACAAAACTACGCCACTGATTCTAAGGATAGAAGAGCTTGTTGATGTGCACTTGCTTTAAACAGCACAATTTCCCGTTCACATATTTGAAGTGGAGACAGCCCTGCGTTTTGATGTCACTCTTCACTTTCAGTCGAAAAAGGACTTTTATGTTTAATTGCTAGGAAGGATTGTTGAAGCATCCACAAACTAAAAAACCAAATTTTGGTATAACTAGCTTTATTTTCTAACAATTATTTTTAATGAGAAAAAAGACAGACTTGTGAATATCTAAGAAATCCAATAATTTAAAATTTACCAGATGAACTTACAAAAATTATTTAGCTTGAGGACATGGGTGGAAGATCCAAATTGTTAAATAACTATCACATAGTGCCTTTTGAATTGTCGAAAGAATTTGTTTCGAGTGCTTGAATAAAAGAAAAAAACTTCTGAAAATTCCAATGCAGTCAAATGTGTCTTCTTACCCTTAATTTAAATATATACTCAGAATTTTTCTATGAATTACTTTTAGATTATGTCTCTTTTATAATATTTGATGTTTAAATTTTTGAATTTTATACTATCTAATTTAAAAATAGACTCCTTTGTATATGACTTCTCCATCTCCCTCCTCAAGAAGCTAACACAAAACTCAAATGTCACTTAATTTGCTTACTTTATATTAGTACAATCCTACAACCAATTGAAATTCGAATGCGTCAATAACAGAAACGTCAATCAAACATAGAAAGCAAACCCCACATGCGTGCAGTTAAGTAATTCAACTTCCAGATTGGACAAATTTCCGTACATAAGGCTGAAAATGTGACTTCTTTCCCTTAATGTAAATATATACTTAGGATTTGTTCATGAATTACTTTTAAATTTTGTCTCTTTCATAATAATTCGTGTTCAAATATTTGAATTTCATAAAATCTAATTTGATGTATCAAAATGCTCCAAAACTGATTAAATCTATTTTTTCCAAGTTTCTGTTTCACCTTAGATGATTCCTGTGATTTCTTTATGCTGATTCTTAATCAGAATCTAATGTAACGTTGCGAGTCCAGTCACATGATAATTGTTCAAGGAGTAATTAAGGACTAAGGTTTTTCTTATAAAGCAGGTTCCTGGGATTGACATAAATCTTTTAAGTGCTGTACAGAAAAATTTGGAAATAATTCAGGAGAGAACCAATCTAATGAGGTTACACGTGGAAGTTGAACGTTAAACACGAACAATTTATATTAATTAGAAAGGAAAAGAGTCGAAGCTTGATATAATCAGGTATCGGTAAGATGGAAGAAAAAAGGGGAAAACAAAATTCTGGTACTTGACTATGATAGTAAAAAAGAAATCACCTGTGCAATAGCACAAACACAGAAACAAACACACACCATAAAACCAAACATAAGAAATATATCCTATAAAAATAATAATAATATTAAATAATACAAAATATAATAAATAATAAAAAAATATAGTAAATAATAAATAATGAATAATAAAAAATAGAGAATATAAAATTTTTTAACCATATAAACAAACAAAAAACAGAAGGAGAAAGGGAAACTGTTTTCCTACTTTAGTAATTAACAGAGATCAGTACTTTAACGAGGCCTTAACCCTACTCATTCATCCAATCACATAGGTGAAGCAGCATAGCCATACATAATCAACCGCAAAGAAAAATCCATGGACAGGCAGTCGTGTCGTAAGTAAGTATAAGTCGTACCAAATACAAGGGCTTATCAGGAGAATACACACTTGCCTAAAGAGTTTCCGCACTTTAAATTCCCTACCCAGGCATGTGGCGTGCCTACCGTAAATTACCTATGGTATCCCCGTGCTGGAATCACCCCCGGAGCATATGCCTATTAAAAAATAAATGTAAAACAACCAAATAACTCCAGAACTAGCATATCATACCTTGGTTTTGGCCTTCGTGTATTTATATTAACCTGCATGATCTTACCACACACGCGAGGAGTGAAGTTCGGTGACAACAAAATATAATGAAAATAGAATATTTTATTAGCAAAATTGTGAAGGTCATTTGTGAATTATTGAATTGGAAGCTTCGGCTTCAGCTGACCATCTCAAAGACAAAGAAAAGTTCATTATTAATACGATTCTTGAGGACACCGTTTAGTTTGCTTTGACTAGTGATAGAATATAGTGTCTAAACATGGATTAAGGGTAAAATTCTAGTTACTTGACTTCTGGCTATCTCAGAAAGGGTTTAGTTTAGGAAAATTAAACTTTTAGGGATGAATCTACAGACTAAAGTATGTCCCTGGAAGGTATTTTGAAGCATCTACCTCCACTCCTTCTCCCTCTAGAGGGGCCTGACCTTTGATGACTTTTAAAAATATGTGTGTTATAAAATTGAAACCTTGCAAAATAGATCTTCTGCTTAATTGAAGTACAACAAAATTGTATTCAGCTTCATAACTTTGCTCAATTTCATTTTATAAGGTTTTAAAGATATGCAAATACATTTCCTAAATTTTGAAAAAAAACATTGATAAGGCTCAATCTACTCAAATAACAGGAATTGCATTTTTAGAACTAAAGGCAGAGAAAAAGCAAATAGTAACCGAAAATTAAGGTAAAATATTGTTTGGTCAAAATTTCAATAGGTGTAGACCTGTCATGTAGGCAAATTTCAGGGCCCTCTAGAGGGAGAAGGAGTAGAGGCGGGTACCTTAAAACACCTTCCCAGGACATACTTTAGCCCGTAGACCCATCCCTGAAAGTTTTATTTTCCTAACCTAAACCCTTTCCAAGATAGCAAGAAGTCAATTAACTAGGATTTTACCAAATTAAGATTTGGGACTTGCCAAGGACCGAAGAACAGAAAATTATATCGTTCCAGGATAAGGGGTTGCTGCCCAAAACAAAATACTGCATCGATGGACACACCATAACTTTGTTCTCTTACGAGATGCAACATGTTTGGAAGTGTAACACTGCGTTCTCAATTTCCAAGTTGTAGTTTTCATAATTTTGCTTATAAATTATTCTATTTTCATGATATTTGTTTTTTTTTTTTCATTAGTATTAATCAAACTTCATTTCTCCGAGTGAGTTTTAAATAACACGAAAATAAATCACCTTACCAAAAAGAATAGCAATATTCTTAATTTTGGCCTGAGCAACTTAATTCCACCAGCTCAAACAAAACAAGTTCCATCCTTTAATTCGGTCCTTTTTTCCCATCTCATTTAGTTTTCAGGACTTTGAAAGTTTCATGTTTAATTTAAAACACTTTGTGTCCTCTTTTTTCGGTCACACTAGCAACGACATATTCTATCTTTTTGTATGAAAATCCTTTTAGGATTCTTTAAAGGATTAAATAACAAATAATCAGTTTTTTTCTAACTGAAAGTAAGGAGCGACGTTAAAACTTAAAATAAACAGAAATTATTCCGTATATGATAGGGACCGTCCCCTCCTCAACACCTACCACCCACTCTTTATGCTAAAACTTTTATTGTTTAAAAAAATAGAGTCATGAGAAAGAGGCAAAGTTCAGTGCACTGAGCGAGTTGTTGAAAAGGGGACAGCCCCTTTCATAGACGGAATAATATCTGTTTGTTTTAAGTTTTAATGTCGCTCTTTGCTTTAAGTTAAAAAAAAAACTTTTTTCTTATTTAATTTCTGAGCGTTTTTGAATTAATGCAGGTTTTTATTCTGGCTCATCGTACATGAATAATTGCAAAAAAAATTGCATATTAGTTTTACTTTTTATGGCTTTCTCAAAATTTTGATCGGGCGACTTTGAGGAAAAGGGGTGGGGGAGCCTAGTTGACCTCCAATGTTTTTGGTTACTTAAAAAGGGTACTACGACTTTTAATTTTAGTTACGAAAGTTTTTATTAGTAATAGATATACGTAACTTATGAATTAACTTACGTAACAAACTTCATATAAGTAATAATTTCTGTATGTTTTAAGTTTTAATGTTGCTCCTTACTTTCAGCTAACAGAAACCGGATTTTTGTTAAATTTAATTTCTGATATTTTTAAATAATTCTAGGAAATCTGGCTTCCCCTCAATGAAAAATTCTCTTGCCCCTTGAAACATCCTCCATGGAAAGATTGTCCAACGCAACCTTCTCCCCCGACCCCCCCCCCCAATAAAAAAATCCCTGAAAATGTATGTATGCTTCCCAATAACCAGTACTATACGTAAACAATGGCCAGAGTTGACAACTTGCAGCCCTTCCCCCGTGGACTGTGGGGGATTAATTAATCCTCAAAGATATTGTTATTAAATTTCTCGCCTATGCCCAATAAAATGGCTATCTAGAAATTTTGATCAAGTGACTCTGGGGAAAAAAGAGTGTCGGAGGGGGCCTGTTTGCTCTCCAATTGTTTTGTCACTTAAAAAGGGCACTAGAATTTTTAATTTCCGTTCGAATAAACCTTTTCGTGGTATTGTAGGATCAATGGGCTGATACGATCCCCCTGGGGAAAAAACAAAACAACAAAATTAACAAATAAACACACATCCATGATGTTACGTCTGGCAAAAAATTCGAAGTTCCACATTTTGCAGATAGGGGCTTGAAACGTCTACAGCAGGGTTCTGTGATACACTGAATTTGATGGTGTGATTTTCATTAAGTTTCTATGACTTTTAGAGGGTGTTTCTCCCTTTTTTCAAAAATAGGGCAAATATTAGCAGGCGCGTAACCTTTGATTGGTAAGACTAAACTGCATGAACCTTATATGTTTAAAACCAGCATAAAGATCAATTTTTTTTGAAGTATCTATTGGTATGAAAATTCCCTTTTTGGAACTTTGGTTACTATTGTGCCCGGTAACTCCTTACTTACAGCTCGTTACCACATTCGTTATCAAACAATTCGTTACCCCAAACTGTTTGATTTTGAATGCTTTAAAAAGTAAATTTGCTTTGCAACAACTGTATTTTCACAAAAGTAAAAAAACGTAATATATGATTCGGTTTATCGCTCTTTGGCAGAATTTAAAGCTGACAAAAAAAGGGGCCAGATTCTCGCTTGTTTTCAGTATTTATTCTAACGATTATATCCTAAAATATATTGTAACTTGAGGCTAAAGACAAACCCTGGCTGTGAAGTTTGGAAGAATCCTTCAATTTATCTTAATTTGAATAGCCCTAAAATATAAATATTTTCCTAGTTACTGCTAAATTTAGGTTCACTTGGATTCATTCAATCTTGTTTGTTTACATCTGTAGTTTTAGGGGTTTGCCCAATTAATATTTGACTCAACTTTCATTCTTTTTCACTAAATGCCTAATTTATTGTAAGATTGTTTACGAGCTCGGAAACAGTACACATTACACTGGACTTTTTGCTCTGGGGCATACCACAGATAATACTTGTGTAAAAAAAGAGGTATATATTATAGATAAAGTAGTTCTTAAACAAGCTTAAAAAAGTGTACAGCCCTTTAAATTGGATAGCAAAAAGGAAAAAATCATAATTTTTCGGTTTCTTTTGAAGGATATAATTTTTTTAAAAAGGTATCAAGTAACTTAAATAATAGTAAAAGAAGAGAAAAAATATGATAACCAAAAGCAATTAAATAAGATAAATAGCATTAGGATATCAAAAAAAGAAGTTCACTAAAAACAGTAAAGTATCAAATAGTCTTCATACCCTACCTTATTTTCAAAATTTTCAGCATCTTCGTAATTGACCCAATCTCTTTTTTGAGTGATAAATGAACCCAACTTATTCCTTCCTTGACTCCAGTCTAGGTTTTTAGCTGAAATAAACAGAACAGAGATAATTATAGAAACATTGAAACTAATTTTATTTCTAGTGTCCATTAGGATATTGCAATCAGCTATAACGGCTTTGACACAGTAAATGGGTGGTATTTGAATACTTTTATATTTGGTTCACTGTCATAACTGAGATTTAAAGTCATTTAGGGCCCCCTTAGAATTACTGTTTCTTGTGTTTTATGTCAGTAAGCTTTGCTGAGTACTTCATAGGCTCAAAGACAACAAAATCTTTTTCAGGATCTAATTTTCGTCCTTACTTACTTGTACTTGTGGCGGGAATCAGGCGTTTCCACCTCGCCCGGCATCGATGATCTTAGAGACCTTCTTGGACCATGTTGTTTGATCTTGTGCCAGCTGCTCTGCAAAAGCGAGCCACTGTGTTGACCATCTGTGACCGAATTTTCTGAAACCCCCGATTGGTTCAAGGTCTGACTTGGCCAGGTTCCACCAGTTCTTCCTCTGTCCTCTTTGGCGTTTCTTCCAGTAGCTAATAGGCTCAACTATAAGTATTTGGCGAGGCAGGTTCTCTGGCGGTTTCCGTAATACATGGCCCAACCATTTCAAACGGCGTTCTTTAATAGTGAGCACAACATCTCTCTGAATATTGCACATTCGACGTATATTCACGTTGGAGATACGGTCACGTACCTGTACTCTGATAATTCTTCGTAGAAAAGTATGCTCAAACACCTTAAGTGTATTCTCTTGTTGTAGTTTTACCGACCATGTTTCGCACCCGTAAAGGAGAACGGTGCGGACTAGTGCCATGTAAATTCGAACTTTCGTTTGGACACTGATTTCGCGGCGATTCCATAAGGGTTTCCGAAGGGAGGCAAAGACTGTCTGCGCTTTCTGTATTCTCTGTTGGATATCAGCGTCAGAAGATCCGTCAGTACAAAGCTGGGAGCCTAGGTATGTGAAACGGTTGACTTTTTCCAGCTGAAATCAGCCAGAATGCAGGGATTCTTTGAAAACTTATACATAGTTTCCCATTTAATACGTGTTAAAAATTTTAAACGATTTCTCAGGTTGGCCATGGAGCAAACAATTAGATTTTAGTGATTTGCATTTTTATTTGTAGTTTATATGTTTATATTTTATTTATATTTTGATATGTTTCAGATAAACAAAACAAGTTTTTTTTATCTGAAAGTAAGGAGTGACATTAAAACTTAAAACGAACAGAAATTAATCCGTATATGAAAGGGGCTATTCCCTCCTCAACTCCCCGCTCTTTCCGCTAAAGTTTTTACTGTTGTAAAAAGTGGAGTTGAGAGAAAGAGTCAAACTTTAGCGCAAAGAGCGAGGCGTTGAAGAGGGAACAGTCCCTTTCATATACGGAGTAATTTCTGTTCGTTTTAAGTTTAATGTCGCTTCTTACTTTCAGCTACAAAACAATTATTTTTTTATTTAATAATGAATTTTAAGACAGACACTTTTAAACTTTTTAAAATAAATTTTTAGTCCATGGTAAATCTTTCATACCAGAGAAGTCAGTCCTTCCAAACTTCATTGTATCATACATTTTACTTACGAATCACTCCTGGAACACACCTACCTGTCCTTCAACCAATAGCCCTGGCATAACCTGTAATGAAAAGGTTAATACCAATAACCAGAAAACGATTAGCTGTAAGCAGTAAATCGAATTTCTTTTCAAGGTTTATAAAGACATTTAAAAAGGTTAATTTTCTTTTTTGTTTTGCATTGCCATGGCCCTAAGACTTCAGCGCAATAAAACTTACTTACTTACTTATACTTAAACTAATATATTTTTCTCTATTGCTCACCATTATTTGAAATAATAATGTTCTATATGGTCACCTGCTGTTAGAACGCACTCAAAGTCCATGCTTGTTTCTTGAAATTGGCTGTTTTTGTTGCACGCGATGACAACGAGCGTAAAAGGGAAATCAACATTGCCACTAAATAAATCTTGATATTCTGCTATTATATTTGATATACAGCCCAAAAATACACTTGAAAATTTAATTGATATCTTTAAGAGTTATTAATACTAAAATGAGAGAAGGAATTTTTAATTAATTTGAAAACTGGTTACCAGGTCTTCAAGGTCTGCATTTTCAATTCAACATGTTAATCTTTCGATTTGAAGTACTCTTTCTTGTATTAACAGGCAATACTGGCAATTTTTTGGCAAATTCTTTTTTTAACATTATTTACTAACTTGCCGAATAGATATTATTTGACTTTCAAACAAAAGTTTTGAAGCAGAACCAAATTTATTTTACCTGCATTGCAAATCTCGTAGTAAGCCATAAGCCCGGGTTCTTTTGTATAAGGCCCTGCTGAGCCAGAGCCTAAACTCTTCGATGCGTCACCTTCTTCAGCAAGTAAATAGCTTCTGCCATAAGTGGACATGCCAACAAGAAGTTTATTGGTCGAGAAGCCTTTAAATTCCAAGTAACGCATAGTGGACTCCTAGAAGACAAGGAATGTATTAAAAACTTGAATACTATCTAATACTAAATTAACCAACTATGCGCTTGTATTTAATTAACTAGTTAATATTAATGCTTCTGACAATTCTTGAAACTAAACAAACCAACTTTTTTTAGAAACAATTTATCTCCAGTTTTTGCAAACGTCTACTTTTTGGCAATTAAAAACTAAATGGTATAATTAATTATGCCAAAATTACAAAATATCTAAATTTTTTGCACGTTCACTTTATATTGGTATGCCTTTTTTTTATTTTTGGCTGCAACTAGAAGAATTTGAAACTTATGAGAGTTAAATCTTCGACAGCGTTACATGGGAAGATAGGGATTAAAACTACTATAGCCACTGACAGCATAGCGTCTGGCCAAAAAAAAATGAGAAATTTCAAAGAAAACTTAATCACTGATAAAATTAATCCTCAATTTATTTGGTTAAAGCTGAATTTTCACTAAAAATCATAATTAAGCTATTTTTTGCTTTTAAAGATTATATGTCGAAATCCAATGTTCACAAAGTATGCCCAGGTTTAGTTTCTTGACTTTTGAGGTGGTAGGCTTAATGGTGACAAAAATTTATGTTATCTTTATCTCCCCTAAAATATGAAACCCATGAAAAGACATGTATGTAGCACTTTAGGGCAAGTAAGGATCAACATGTCAAATATTAGATGATGTAGGTGTTGTTCTTTTCGACACATGCCTCAGTTATAAGTTCGAAACTATCTTAGCTGAAAGCCGAAACTATGTTTTTAGTGCCGGTAACTGGTACATTACCATTATTATACTATATATAATACATCTGTTTTTTGGATTACAATTTGCAATCAAAACAATTCCGTTTGAAGATGTCAAAATATAAAAATGAATCGTTTGTGCTCTTGTCCCCTCACCATTGCACCAAATTAATAATGTCTGATAGGAAAGACAAATAGCCCTAAATGCTTTACCAATTATTGCATTTACCCCTTGTCACTATGTCAAAATTTGGGCTAATAAAAAGATCGCAAAACGTCATTTCGTGTTGAATACTAAACCAGTAAAAAGTATGAGAAGCTTTTGAGCAACAACGGTTTTTACAAATGAACTCTTTGTGTCTCCCTGAATTGTCTACTGGCCCTTTACAAGACCACTATACTTCTATTATAGTTGGAAGGAAGGCCCTCCTCCCTCATCGTAACATATTAATACTTATCAGGAAGAAGTCAGATAACCGAAAGTATTCTCTCTATCTATAAGTTTATCAGAGCGGTAATGGTAATCTAAGAATTAGTGATATTTGTGATCAAAAGTAAAAAGGCATTTGAAATATACTGTGGATTTTTTTTCTCTTACGGGTAGATAGGGCTTTTTCCAACTTATATAGTCAGATCAAAAAACAAATTGAAAAATACCAATTCGCAACCCCCTATCCCCTTTTCTCAATAAACATAATTTAACACAAATTTAGGTTTAGCTTACCACATCATTTCCATCCTTAGACCTGGTAGGAGCAATATACCCAGCCTCATTTTCCCAAGGCCCATGATAATCGTAAGCCATGACGGATATAAGGTCAAGACTATCACTTAAAGCCTGAGCATCATAAGCTTCATCTATGATTTTTTTGTCAGCTGATATGGATCCTGATAGATGAAGATTTGATCCACGGAAAACTTTCTTCAATTCCTAAAAAATATATATTGCATTAAATAGCTTATTAACACGAACTGAAATCTTATTTTTATTTATTTTTAAACGCTTATATTTAACTTCGTCTGTTTAATTAATCGCATTTTTAAACTAAAGAAATGAGCATTAAGGAAACTTTGGAGTTGTAAGATATGACAAATAAAAATGCAGATTGACAACTTCCCCTTAAAATTTTTCTAAGATTAGGAACTTACCCTTAGAAGTTTTCCGTAGTTTTCACGGTCACTTTGGGGTCCTTTGCTGCAATCTAGATGCCAACATGTAGGATATTGCCAATCAATGTGTAATCCATCGAAACCGTAAGCTTTCAAAAAGGCAGTTGCGTGAGTCGTAAATTGTGCTCTTTTCGCTTTGTCGCTAACCATTCGAGAGTATTTGTCACCAGATGAATCCGCCCATCCACCGAGACCAAGTAGCACTTTGAGATCGGGGTTTTTTTCTTTTAGGGATATGGCTCGCTCGTACATTTCTGAAAAAAGGTAAATGCATTCAAAAGGATATACACGACTTCGATTTTTTCATGAAATTATACCGGTTCACATGCCTTAAATCAAAAATTGCCTTTAAGACTATACTGGTGGGATGGCTTACCATATGACTAGCGGAAATCCACCAGAACAACATTGGGAAAGCAAATCCAGGCTACAAGGGGAAAGCATTTCTGGCTATTAGATTCTTAGTAACAAATTCCAATCGTTATCGTAATGGCTTTAAAGCAACAATTCAATCTCACTATTTTGATTATTTTTTTAAATTTAATTATTTTATGGATGCAATAGTATTTTTAGAAGCGTTTCAGGATCATAGCTGAGATCCAATCACTGATGCCAATTTATGGAGATAATTTATTAAGTACGATGAACACGAGGTCAAATTTTCGTAATCTATTTTTTTCCGTCGATATTGGTACTAAATTTACTCTAGATGATCTTAAAAGCCACTTTCGCTTTACGTTGCGGCGCTTGAAAATGGTAGTTATTTTTACATTGAGGCATGGCTTGTCTCAAATGTACTTGCCGTTGGTGCAGCGTCTATTTTCAGTTGTTTCCGAAAACAGCATTCGTAAAATTAGAAAAATAACATTAAAATGAAGCTATAAAATCCATTTTAAACACCTCTAAAAGAATTCTTGCGTTTTTAGAAGTATTTTAGTAGTTTTTGGACCTCAATAGAGAGAAAGGCAGAAGGCATGCCTAGTGGTATCCTGGCTCTGAACGTGGCTGACATTTATAAGAATAACTATTTTATAACTGTTTTATAAAAATATTCTAGTTTATTTCTACTTTATGTGCTTACAATAGTTTTCTAGAGCAGTTTGGTATGTCGAATTAAAAAAATACAGTCTGCAATTCCCACGGCACCAAAATCTTTATGCTGTAATGTTTTTTTTTTTTTGTTTTTTTTTCGTCTGAAACATTCAAAAATTTAACAAAGACAAATTAACATAAATTCTGGCGCATAAACAAGGGGCAATAAAGAAATGAAAATAAATTTTTTAATGCAAAATTGTATGAAACAACCTCCCAAAACAACTAAGAAAATATTTTAACCCTGGGGCTAAAACCCCCCTCCCCAAAAAAAATGTCTGTCCGACTCGTAAAAACATAATGAAAATGAATATACGGAAATTTATGCGTTTTTTAGTTTTTTTTTGTGTAAAGCCCCCTCCCCGAAAAAAAATCCGTTTGTAAAACCCCTCCAGAAAATCCTGGATACGACTTTGTCCTGAACAGTTGAAATAAAACTGAAATTTGCTACAGCAGGGAAGAGTTCTAAATTGGAATTCAGAATAAAAAGTTATATCGGAAGTAAATAAAACCAAAAACAAAAAAAATCTCTGTTGTTCAGAATAATTAATGCCTCAGATTCTTAAAATTATATTCATATTCTTAAGTCTGCTTAGATAAAAAGAAAATGATGGGTCTGAAGCACTATCAGCGCTGGCTTAGAAAGAATCTCCACCCCTGGAAAATTTTATGGCTCGTGGAATCATTTCAGGAGACCCATTATTTTCAAAATAACAACAAATAGGCGGATGATACAAAATGGTAGGAGGCTGCAGAAAATTTAAAAATCATAAAATTCCATGGTTGCCAGGTCAGAAAATCCCTGACCCCTATATACCCGCTGATCAGAATATAGCAGCCGTAGAGCTAGATATATGGTATTAGCAGATAGATGAGGGGGTTAGGTAATTTGGAAAAGCAGGGATAGTATGTCACTTACATGAAATAGAAGGAGACGGGGTTTATTTTTACATGTTCTAAGCCCTAATTAGCTTGAATACTCATATAGTGTTACAAGTAACTATTCCATTGCTACTAAGAGCCGTGAGGCCAGATCATGATTTGAAATTTAGCTTGAACCGTTATAAATATAAAATGCAAAACACGAAGAATAATTTTGGCGTGACTGCAGTGGCATATAAAGACTTTAACACCTTTACTACTATTTATAATCTGAATACTGTCTAAAGCCAGCTTTACTCCCAAAGATACATACATTAACGCTTGTGCGAATGCAGACGCTTGTGTTGGGGGACGTGACATTTCAGATAAAAAAAACGCCAAAATTGGTAGATTATAAAGAAAATAAAATGACTTATAAACTCAAAAATGTAAGAGCTGGTAGAATAATCTTCGAGTTAAGAAGAGTATGGGCCTCAAGTTCTACCTCCCCCCACGATTAAGTGCCTACAGTGACCGTGATAGGAAAGGATGGTAGTCTGCTAGGATTTGGTTGCAGCTTTTGGAAACTTAAAATGGATTGTCTACAGGCAGGACCGTATTCAGGATTTTTTCAGGGGAAAAAATAATTTTTTTCGAGGGGGGGGTAGAAACTTCAAAAAATCAGTTTATATTCATTTTTGTTAAGTTTTTGTGAGTCGGAAAAAGATTTCAGAGGGAGGGCGGTCAGAATCCCTAACCTCCTAGATACGGCTTTGTCGATAGAGATACATTAATCGTAGCCTACCCTTTTGCGAATCGGTTTATGATGGCCTATGCAGCGTTCTCATCAGATGCAAAGAGCCTTTATCTGTAAGATCGTCTATTTATGGAAATAAGGATGAGAATGCTCTGGTCACCTACTAGAAATATACATTGAGAGCACATACATTGCAAATTTTGACAATTTTTTTTTACTTGAAACAACAAATTAGTAAATTAAAAAATACTCTTAGCTTTATACAATTCGTACTCTGTATGTCCTTGCTTCGTTTCTAAGCTTTGAAAATATCCCATTAGTTGATTAGTTAATAGATACTTTC